>NC_071275.1:1475000-1775000 GCF_023375685.1 Ictalurus furcatus
TAGTCGCATGGTCCTGGAGGAAAGTGTTTCGTTTTCACCGTACGCTGCACAAGCTGTATATGGTTGAAATGATGATGAAGCCATTTGACTTGACTAGGATGCAAGTCCATCCATCCATCTTCTATTCCGCTTATCCTTTTCAGGGTCACGAGGAACCTGGAGCCTATCCCAGGGAGCATGGGGCACAAGGTGGGCACAATCACATACACATTCATACACTACGGACACTTTAGACAGCCTACCATGCATGTCTTTGGACTGGGGGAGGAAACCGGAGTACCCGGAGGAAACCCCCGCAGCACGGGGAGAACATGCAAACTCCGCACGCACAGGGCCACGGTGGGAATCGAACCCCCGACCCTGGAGGTGTGAGGCGAACGTGCTAACCACTAAGTCACCGTGACACAGGGAGAACATTTTAAATACATGAGCCATTAGTCTGAATTGGAAATACTTTCATGTTGGCAACATATAACAAGCAGACATTGTTTGCCCACCGGGCATGCTTTAAGGACTTTGTCCTGTACTTGGGTAACCCAGAAACTACAACTACTATCCCACTCAAACATATAAAAAACAATATCATCCTGAAGCTGAGCTAACAAGGAAATAAGTTCATGTTATGGGGGTTGGCGAGCTGGCATCCGATGTTCACCAGGACAAGCAAAGTAGCTAATGCAATTTGAGCTAAATCTATGCCGGTTAGCTACTTAAGTGCTAGTTAGTTCGACAATTTTAATAAGTGAAATAAAATGTATTTACTGACAGCTAGAGTCAATGATAATGTGTGGTACACCAAATGGCAGATTGGGAGTGAGTAGAGGACAGCAACCTACAGAGTCCACTAGGCAATGACGAATAAAAAAAAAATAGGTTTGAGTAAAAATAGGTTTGAGTAAAAAGGTTTTGCATTCTTTACTCAGTGCATAAAACATTACAGTCAGTGGTAATCACACACGATACAGATGTGGTAGAATGATATTAGGCTGAAAAACCACTGGTTTATTGGTGGTTTATTAGAATTACTGAGGCAGCATGACCAAACAGCATCAGTAGTCATGACCACTTCCATGCAGACTGATCCTGAAGCTGGATTAAGCACAGAAGGCAGACATTTTCAGGAGTGACATCACTGTTTTGGTCTGATCGGGCTGCATTATAAGGCCCTCGGGCTCGGTTGATCAGACAAGGAGGAGAACAGCATCCAGAATGTAGGTGGTTTAATTGTCAACCTGTTTTCATTGGTACAGTATAATATAATTTAATAATGAAACTGCAGTTTAATATGGAATTATGTCCCATAATAACATAGCAAAAAGAGGCACACAGGGATGTGTCGGATGACACAGTTGGCAGCTGATTTGGTGCCGTCTCTGTTCGGGGCTCCACGGAGCTGGAATGACTCCGAGCTTCCGTGACTGATGTCTGATGCCTTTCAGAATGCACTGGATGCACATTTTGAAATGATGAGTGAAATGAGATTTTCATTTTGTTTTTGTGCCTTCTCATCTCTCACAGGACAGCTCTTTTATTCTGAGCGAGAGAAACACAGTCTTCAAAGCCTGCGCTCTGAGCCGTGATGAATGACACTGGGGGCAAAAATTGAAAAATTACTAAATGACAGTAAAGGTTTTTTTTTTGTTTTTTTTCCTCATTCTTCTGTAAGACAGATGCTTCAAGGAAAGGTGTGGCGATGTTAAGAAAGTAGCACTGAAGGACACAGTTTTCAATGGGTGATCCTGTGATTTTATTTTCTGATCTGGAATTAAAACGTAAAGCTACTCAGCTCAAGCTCAGAGGCAAGCTGCCACTGTTTTCATTCTTCTCACCAACTGGCAACCCAGCTCACGTCTTCATTTTCTGCTCTATATTAGTTTATGTGTCCATGAACATGGCAGCAAATTGAACATAATGACACTGAAAGTCTTTTTTTAGGGCTGAAGAATGTGCTCACAAATCTGTGCACAATTGTTCATACCGAATAATTGGAAAAGCAATATACCCAGCAAGAGTAACTACATTGGATCAGGTTTTTACCCACTAAATGGTAGGCCAGTAACACCCATAACTCCTCATTTGTGAGGAGATGATGCAATAGCACTCAGTTGAAATATTAACACTAGTAGAGTTTGCACTTGTTTTCACCATCACACAGCGAATAACAACTAACCAGCGTGTAGAGATGAGCAAAGTGATGCTGAGGAAAGGGAAAGTGTCCGTCAATTGAATTAAAGCTACCTGCTCGGAACTCCGGGAGGAATTTTGAACGTCTTCCCCGTTACCCAGCAGTGCTTTTCGGCACAGCGTTGTATTAAACCAGCGGCCAGACCAAAATCGAATGCGCACGAGGAATTTGCTTCCAACAGAGATTCGTTTAGCTTCATGCCGGGTTCATCTAGCTGACCTTATACCCTGCAAATGTTAATTGGGAATGTTAGCCAATAGACAAAATGTGCACAGTAGGACCGTTGTTCTGCAAAAAGACTAAATAGAAGGCTGATAAATAAGTAGGTGTCACATCAGATTTTTGCCTTTTAGAGCGAATGTTGCTCGTCTCTTACAATTGCGGAAAACCCTAGCTAGCACACGTTACCGCGACATTCTCTCACAAAATCCCGTCTAACTGCCATGTAACACTACTGATTCATCTCGATTATCTCTTATCGGAGTTCCCCCGAGTTTGCTCTTTGCACCAGAATAGATTTCAACCCATCAGATCTAAATCTAAAGCGTTAAAACACGATAAATCCATCCTTAATGCACACAAAACCTTAATCAAATGCTTACTATGTACAAAAAAACAAAAAACAAAACAAAACCTCAAATGCACACTTATTTGAAATTATGCTGATTCAGTGAAAGGTTTTCAGTGAGGATTTTTAATTTTTTTTTTTTTTATGGGCTAATCTGAGTTTTATCTCATCATTAACTGACTCAGGTACAGATGGTGAGCCTAACAAGTGCATATAATGAGAGCTCATTTACATTTCAGACCATAAATCACACGTCACATTAACAGTGTGGACCTCCACATCGGTTGTCCTGACATGTCCTGGAGCTTGAACGCTCGCTCCTTGCTGCCCGAGATACAGCTTGTTTATCTGTATAAAATACACAGCTGTATAGTATCTATTTACGATCACAATTCCTCGGTCAGAATCTGAAGGTAGAGCTGCGAACCACAACCAGTATCCACCATGAACCAACAAAAAAATTTGCAGGAGCAGGTGACATTTACTCTCATAAGAAGGGATGCAAACCGTCAGATGCAGCTCGCATGGCATAAAAGACCGCGTTCATGGACACTGAAGCGTAGCAGATGCAGCTTTGTGCAAGTCGTGTCTGGTGTGAATTTTGCTACTCATTCATTCTTTTTTACGAGCTGCTTTATTCCGTCCAGGGCTGCTGAGGTTTTAATGACTTAATTCTTCATATTTTGGAAAACAGAACCAACGAACTTCATTAGAAAATATTGCGGGTGAGTACAAACAAATATAACTGCAGGAGCAGGCAGGATATCCATCCTAGAATACCTTCAGGGGTGGGAGTAAAATACAGTCCCACACACACACCACTATCTGAAGCAACTGAAATATCCTTTCACTGGCATGAAAATTGAAAAGGACCCAAATTAGATCAACAATGAATAGCTAGCTCATTAGATAATAACACAGAGAGAGACTGCAGAGTTTACAGGAGTGTTAATGTTCTGTGGTAGTGCCTGGAAGGTTGGGAGACTGCTGGAGACATTCTGGGCCCATGAGCTAAGACCCTAGACCTCACCTATATACCTACTGTTATATTTATTTATTTGACTGCTGGTTTAATCCAAAGCAAATGAATCTGAGGGTAAAAGGCTTTGCTTAGTGGTTCCTGGATCGTATTTGTCTAAACCCCAATTCTTTTATTTGACAAACAATATGATTGTGGAAATGAATTCTCGCCAATACTTATATTTTTCTCTGCCAGCATCACTATTAGCTTCAGATAGCGTATATGTTAGGACAGTCAACAGTGGTGTGTACATCTGCTGTTATAGCTCTGCCTATTCAACAAAAACTGGTTTCAAAGTGAGATGGCATGTTATAGAGTCACTGTAGCGATCACACTCGAGTCTATCTAGCACACTGGTTTAATGGAGAACTGAATAAGCTTGGGTCTGTATGGGTTAGCATAAATGACTATAGAAATTCTACCACGAGGTCCGAATGCTAAGCAGACCTTGTCGGTGAGAGACATGGTGAAATAAGACTACAGTGTCCGGATCCGACGAGTACCATATGAGAAAATTCCATGACACTACTTCTCAAAAGTTATTCAACTGTTCAACACGGTGCAGTGTGGAGGTATGACAGGAAGAGCTGCAGCACATTAAAAAGCATAGCGTCCAGGCTGAATGCCTCAGAAATCCTCTGGCACAGTCTGAAAGCCAAGAGAGCTCAAAAAAGCCTGGCGTTCACCAGAATGGCCAAGCTGAACGTGCATTTAGCTCGAAGTGCATTTCTCTGGGACCTAAACAAGCAACAGTCATGACTATGAACCACAAACCGATAACACTGTGTGTGTGTGTGTGTGTGTGTGTGTGTCTGACAATAATGACCCCCCCCCCCCCCCCCCCCCAAATTAAAAGTTATACACAAGAGGTCCAATGTGATAACCTCTGAATCGGTGGGATTTTCCTGTAATTTGCAATAATTAGAGAGGAGCGGTTTGAATATGATTAAAGAGTCCGCCACTCCGGGAAAGATGAAATGGACATTGTGTTTAGATCGCGCTAAATAAACACCGACATTGTCTTATACGAATTTGAGAATTCACGCAAGAAAAATTCTCATGAAAAACGACGACACATCCGTGCTTTTATACGACTTCATTCATAGGACACCCAATGAAATGCGACCCGTTGTCGCATTTCTTCTTTATCTCCACATTCACTGGAGTTTTACATGCGATCAGGTCCGTAAAATCCTGAGGTACTCCACCGAGAGATATTTAGTGTGGCGGAAAGGCAAAAGTTTAGAGGGAACAGAGTTAAAGAGATCCTTATAATGTAATATAAAATCGGTTGGACGTTCAAGCTTATTCATCCAGACTTTCAAAGAGAACAACTTTCCTACTGTACTTTCTCTCGGCCTTCAATGTATACACACATTAGGTATATGCGAGTCCCCTTACCCAAAGTAATGTACACCCCCGTCATACACACAGGCTAAAAGCTTACCAGCTGTTCGGCTCCAGCTCCAGCTCCAGCAGAGACTGGCTTCTGTCAGATGTACACTGCAAACACCACATGTTGCGTTCTGATCCCTACAAATAGCAGCATTGCTTTGACCCATGGCTGCCCATTTCCTTGGCAAGCAGATCCTCTTTGTCATAAGCAAAGTGTTACACTCTTCATCCAGCTTCTGTGGACTCCACAGTCACTGAATCCCTGTTTTCCTTCTCTTGCTCTGTGGATAGCGAGGAGGGGGTAGAACAGAGTGCGTGCCAGTGACTGTGGCTAAAAGGGGAGGGAATTCCTTCGTCCAGCGATCTAATTAGATGGCAGGAATATAAACGAGTCTGGCCCAAAGAGCAATGTTTAGCTTGGTCCTGTACAACCTAGACTGTATGAAAGAGTGAAGAATATACACGTCAGACTAGTAAAGGCAGAGTCCAAAGAGTTGAAAGAGATGATAGCTAAAAGAGTGGGAAGCCCCTTTGGACCAGGAGAGGAAGTGGGGCTAATAATAGCCAGATTGCAGGATGGATTCAGGCTGTTAGAGAAGTTAAGAAGTGGAGGAAGCCTTTATCCCTCCCTCTATATCTTTCCATCTCTCTCCATCTCTCTTGAAGGCTTCAGCTGCTGTTCCTAGGGGCCAAAGTGACTCTTGGCAGTAACTTGAGCCCTACGTGTGTGACAGACGTGCTCCAGACGGCAGGGGCTGCTGGAGAGGTGCAGCCAAACATGGTGGTCACTATTCTCTCCTCACACCACAGTTTACATGAATGAGTCCTCTTAAAGGGCCATATGCACCACTCACGAGTGGCCAATTCACTATAGAACACATAAAACCTTGGTATACCTTTAACTTCTGATATCTTGAACAAATTTAAACAAAAAAATTTTTTAAAAAAGGTCAACATTAAAAAAGTCCTTTAAATGTGACTGAATTGCAATGTTTTAGAGGCAGGGCCGAGTTAGCTTGTAAAGCAAAAGGCTAAAAACACACCCCACAATATTTATAACCAAGGCCTTGAATAACATCTCTATAATCTGTCCTCTGTTTTTCCCTCCTCCCATTTCCTTACATAAGGCGGGTTTACACATTTCCTCTTGCTTACATCATTAACTAAACAATGGGTGTCGTAGGAGCAGTGCCATCACCCATCGCGCAGTGAGAAATGCATGGTTCTGAGATGAAACAAAGCATCAATATTTAACCGGAAATTAGAGCAACGCCGTCCTCAGGGGGTCTGCAGTGACTTGACTTTGATCATAGTTGGAAAAAAAAAACACATAATGGGAATCACGTCTCCAGCACCATCCAGCTTTATGTCCAAGCTGACGGTGTGGCTGTAATTGCTGGAATATTTTCAGTCACTCCCAAGAGTGAAGCCTTTCATTTCTCACTTTTGTCCAGAGCTCATACTCCCCGAGGTCTAAGATTAAAACACACCCAATCTCATGGAAAGAAGAGACAAGATGGTCCACTGAAGATTTGTGGGCTGTGTACTGTGTATCGTGTAGACATCTATTCATTCTAGACATGAAAACAACTTCAGCTGTGGAAGCAGAAGGGATCTACATTTCATCCTTTCTATTTATTATTTCAAAAAAAAAAAAAAAAAAAAAAAGCATCCAGCCTGCTTTAGCCTTAGGGCAAACACAGAATAAATGAAATCACCCTGAGCAGTCAAAGAAAACTAAATTAATTGCTGTGATTCATTTACAGAATCAATAAAACCCACACTATTCCAAACAGCTGCATTCTAGACTAAACATTACAAGGTGCGTGGGTTAATAGCGAGGGTGTGTTGAACACATTTCTATGTTTTGCCTCATCAAGCGAACACCGAGCAGCGAATGTGTGGGTGGATAGGTGTGAAGATTCCTCCGTGTGTTTTATTTCCCCACCCACAATTCCCCAATGCCAGTTGATCATTATAAAGAAATGAAAATACACAACGTATTCATACAAGGTCACTGTGTCTTCACGCTTCGGAGAGCCACCCGACAGAGCTTATTACTAATGACATCAAAACTATTCACGCTGAAGGGTCTGAAGTTCAATTAGATCTCCTTAACATGTCAAAAGCTTCTCACGGAGCAGCGTGAAGAACGTCTGAAGCCTCTGAAGGAGTCTGTTCAAGGCCACGTACATCATAATCAGTGGACAGAGGAGCCCAAACTATTATCTCTCCATAGTTCCGGGGTAAGTTACTCACTACATCTGAACAGAAGAAATCAGCTTGCTCTTTGTTGCTCCTTTTACCAAAAGGTATTAATCTACATTAGTTCTCAATAAGATGGGGAAATGCTCCAAGGTCGAATAAAATCCGTCTCTTAAAAGTTTCTGGGTCCGCTGTGTGTTAGACTCTGATCTGTTCTGTGGTGAAGGACAAAGTAGGACAGAGTTCCTATTCCTCTCATTCTACTGATATCTTCTAGACACCTGTTTTGGGGAAGGGGCAACTCTGAGAACTGCCTCGTACTTTCAACCTTACAGTCCCAGCAGCTGTCATTTATTACATGTCTCAATGTCAGTCTGACAGTGCTGCCGGGACAGACGGCATGCAGCTTGCCATGAGCCCATGGGAGATGTTGGTGCCAAGGTGTCTGCTGTCATTTCAGTACCAACCTCACCTCATTTTTCTATCTACACTTGACTACAGCTCTCAAAGAGTAAGAGCAAGTTTGCACAATCTTTGAGCTCGTGTTAGATAGTTTGGATTGGCTATGAAGAGTCCCTTACACAGAGCTCCATTCACTTTTTCCTGTAAGGTCTCCAGTAAGTAGGAACCCTCGCCCCCCACCCCAGAAATGTCATGAGATCATGGGACATGTAAATCTCAAATTTATTTGAGTCTGCTACAGCTGATGAAATAGCGAACTCGAATTTAAAAAACAAAAACAAAAACAACAACTTAATTTGCTTAAATTTTATTGCCAATTTTGATTCCAGTAACGCAGCTAGCAACTAAAGTGTCATCTAAAGGACTACAGAACAATAATTAAAATTACAAATAGCACAAATTGCCATCCTCAGGCACTAAAAATGGGTTTACAGTGAACCTGAATCCTCCCATGTGATTACATAGGTTCCCACCTCACTTGCTAACTCTACGGCTTACGCCACACACACACACACACACACACACACGTTAGCATATCTACAGGGCCTGCTGCATGCATTCTACATAATCAAGGCTCTCTCAATTTAACAGCGTCATTTAGCTAAGTGCACCCTGCTCATCCTAGTTTTTTGTATTTAACAGTCAGCGCAGGAACAATAAAAAGTCTAGTTAACCATAGCTCTACCCTCAGCAAATCTAAAAAGCTTTTATTCTCCAACACAAAAATGTTCGTAAACAGTGCATAAAAAAAAGCGCACTGCCGGTTAATGAAGTCATAAATGGTGTTTCTTAATATGCAAGATCGTGCCCTAAAGGCTCTCAATTATGTGCAGAGCTAATGGTAAGCAGCTGAAATGCAAGCACTGCTGTAGTGTCTACAGCGCAATTAAGCTAATTCTGAGCGATTCCCGACTACAAATCGTGTCCTGTTTGTAGATAAATATGATTAACTCCTGGAATCTTGACTTGCATCAGTGTTCCCTGGTTCCTGGACAAGCTTGTTTTTCCAGCCTGAACCAACAAGTCTTCATTGTGAAGATATTTTCGACTCATCTGAGAGTCTGCTGGCCCGATGAAGGCTCTCGGATGAGTAGCACAATATCCCAGTGTGACATGGATGCTTGAAAACCTTCACATATTACAGTATATACACCGAGCAGAGTAGAGAATTAGCTGTGCTCCCCGATACATACCATAGCACATGGGTCAAACAACTGTCTGGATTTTGCATCCATCGCTTGGCAAGAGTGCAGATAATGATCAGCTGAAATGGTTTTAAGAACTTTCGTCATGCTCTGTTTAGAAAGCCAATAGACAGGAACTATAAACGATATAATCGACCCTCAGACAATTAAAAATGTATTCCGTGTCAGTAAATTTCCTCTTCAGTCAATAGAGTTGTAGAATAATTTATAGGACGCAGATGAAGCGGTACCTCTGTAAACATGTCAGATAAGAGTCCAGAGACTGCAGCTCATTCTTGCTCAGCTCAGGCTGTAAATCTCCAAAGCTCCTGTTCAGCAGCTCAGCTTTAAGTACTGACATTAGCTATGTCCGAAGCTGGGCACCGACCAAGAGCATAAACACACCACAGGAGCTCATCAGATACTGACAGGCAAACACACACACTGGATTTGCTCAAAGCTGGGAGGTCAGAGAGCGAATTGCTGGGCAATTACTCCAGTCCTCACTGAAGATGAAGAAGATTTATGTCAATCTAAAACAACAAGCATAGCAGCACTGATCTGCATTCAGATGTGAGATATTCTGGTGTCTTGTTCCAGTTTGCTTCCATCATCACACATCATCAACAGTTTGGAACAACATCTGCGGTACCTCATTACCGAAAAGACAGGAAGTCTGGAAACTTATCTTCTGAGCCCCTCTGAGACGTCAAAGCTTTTGCCGAGTGCTACTCTGCATTTTAACTTGACCGGTGAGGAAACATGACATGATAACTTTCCATGAAGGTTTCAAGAGCTACTGTAAAAGCCTTGGCCTTTTTGGGTCTTCAGGGAAAATTTAAGAAACCACAAAGAAAAAGAACTTTTCCTAGTGAAGGAACATGCGCAGGGCAATAAAGTCAGGCTTTTACAAGCGTGGACGCATTGATGGTCTACAACCTTCTCGGATTAATTCTGTAATTTGCTAAGAACATGAGTGGAAACGAGGCGTGTACTGTATATCTATACCTCTTTTTTTTTATTTATCTCACAGGTTCAGCCTCAAGCACTTTGCGATTTTATAGACTCCACATGGTCCCTCCTGCACAAAGTGACCTCAGAGATCCGGTCTAAACAGAAAGACGCGGACGTGCTTAAGTTATCTCCTCCTGCTTCTTCTCACACAGCAGGGACCGAAGAGTGCTCCAGGGTAGGAAATGTGCTGTGTACACTGCAGTGTTTCGCCGGTTAGACGTCTAAAAAAAAAAAAGTTCTGCAGACTGAAAGAGGCAAGAGGGTGACACATGTTCCAGATATAAGCCATAGTCAGCCATCGTTTCAGACAGACAGATGGAGAAAAATGAGAAGAAGCTGAAAAAAACGAGGGGGAGGGGTTGAATAAATATGTGCAGAATCCTGCTGAGAAACAGCCTCAAAACATGTGGTATGAAACAAGACACTTGGACTGATGGGATAGAGAAGGAACTCGGAGACAAGCTGAGGTGATTAGATCAAGAAACTTAAATCAAGAAACTAATCAAAGCAGATCAATAGTTCGAAAGATATGAATAAGTTTATAAAGTGTACAATGCTTGTTTGACGCGTAGGGATCTGTGCTTTTAAGACACCTAAAGCATCCATATTTAAATTTGAAGATTTATTCATTACGGTAAACATATGTCTCCAGTATAATCTTAGTTAAAAACTACAAATGCGTAGATCTTCCACCTGCTTAAAACTGTGCGGATATGGAATGACAAACCAAAACTTCTCTCAAACTATTTTTTGTTTTAATCCAAGCCACGAGTCCAAAACAAGATGTATTTTGTACACGCGGTACTGACAGCATCCGTAGTGCCGCGGTGGTGCAGAAATGGTGAGCATGAATGGTCAGCTGAACTACAGACTAATTAACCACAGGCTTCTCCAACCACACTGCATGTATGCACACTCACAAATACGTAATATTGGACAAATTTTTGTTTCATTGGGTTCTCCTAATCTACTTTGAGGGCTTGTGTGAAAATCTGATGTTGTTTTAGGTCATGTTGATGCTGAAATCTAGGAAAATCTAACACAAACTTTCAAGCACCACTGTATATTGCTACCTGGGAGTACCTGACATAACCCAAATCAGACCAGCACACAGAAAAGGGCAGAAAATAGAAATTTAGAACTCTTTGAGCTGAAATAACGCAAGTCAAAAGTAAATTAACCACAGAAGTTATACATTTAGGCATCTTAAATAGCTGTTATAGGGCTTCATGAGGCACCAACTAATTGAAAAGGTAGAACAATTATTTTAATGAGCAATAAAAGAGAAAATCAGGGTATAAAATGAGACAAAACCTACCACCCTCAAGCTGATGAAACCCAATGAAGTCCAAAAGCAGTGTTTGTACAGGTAACTAATATTAGCTCCAAGTGTGCATTATGTTCAGGTGTTTCCATGGACACCAGCATGCCCCTGCCCTTCCTCTCCTCAACCTCTTGCCCTAGTGCATGGACTCACACTAAGCACACACAATACAGCTGTTGTGTGTAGCCAAGCCCGTGTACACCTTGCCAGCTGTGGGCACAGGGTGTCTTGGCACCTCATATAACAGCAACCTTTCTGCTGCCTGGACTGCTCTGTGTTTCCCCCCCCCAGTTTTTTTTTTAAGCAATGCTAAAGACAGAGAGGACGCACTGTGTGAAAGTGTATGTGTGTTTGTGTGCGTGTGTGTGTGAGGCTGCATTACAGGAAGGGAGTGGTTGGTGTCTGTACCACAGCTGACTTTTTTTTGGTGATTTTGAGCTAATTATGGAAGGCAGATAGATTCCATAATCCAGCTGTGGTTTCAAAATGACGCATTGGAACTGACTCAACATGCGTCATTATGACTTGTGACCTGCAAAACTCTCCTGCAATGACTGTCCATTTGTGATCACAGTGATAATTAAACCTACATAAAACCCAGGCAATCAGGTTTCCATACATAATGCCAAATTTTTATTAGACAAATAAATGACGTTGCTCTTTTGACAAGACACGATTCATCTCACACCGTGAAGATAACACACAAGTCCTTGACAACTGATGAGACATCAGTTTTACTTTTCATAGGAAAAAAAAAAAAGTTATTCAGAACTTCCCCATGACTGATTCCCTGTTCGCTACAGATAAGAGATCATTTTCATTAGTCTACCGGCTCAGGGACAAAACATAGTTTTTCATAATCATGCCTTAGGTCTACAGGAGAGTGTGAGTTCATTCATTCTGGAACTGTTCCAGACTAGAGCTGCACCGATACTTAATTTCTCAGCCGATACCGATACGCGATTATTCAGCGTGATATCAGCCGATACAGACAGTTCTGCCTTTTATGCGTTCTCTTAAATTAATAATAATTAATTTAAAAGAATTCTGAAAGAAATGCAAATAAAAACTTTATTCTCTCCATTTCAGCAAGTTGTTTGACAGTAACTGGTCTCATCAACACAAAACACATTACTCTGATTAACATCAACACATGAACTCAATTCTGAAGATTAAAGTAAGATTATGAACTTATTGAATGTTATTAATTCATATTAACATTGACTGAATTGTAAAAATCCTCCTGTTAGTCTCACATTCACTCTCCACAAACACAAGCATTTCTACTTCATCACTGCACATCAAACTGGTCATATATAATATCAACTTTTTTATATATTAACATTCACTGGATATGAAATATACTACTGTACTAATATATTTTTCTGTGCAATATATACCTTTTTTAATCTTTGAACGGTGTACTGGTGCTTTAATTCAGCGCGAGTAGCGCGGCTAGAAAAATGTTAGACTCGACGCTGAAACTCCCGCTTCTGCGGCGTCCGGGGTAAAATGTTATCAGTGCAGAGTTTACAGAGATTACAAACTGCAGTTTTGTCATCATTCCACACAAGAGACATCATCATGCCATGATCTAAAGAGTTCTGTAAGGCCGTCAGAAAAATGGCTGTGGATGCCTAGGAGTTGGTCACGGAATTTAAAAAGATCTCCAAATTATTGAACATACATCAGGAAAACAATCTACAAATGGCGCAGATTTCAAACGAACGACAATTAGTCCAGAACTGGCCGTCCCACCAAATTCAGCCCGAGAGCAGACCGTCTGATGCAAAAAGAGGTCTCTAAGAACCCCAAAATTTCATCACAGGATCTGCTAGCAAGTCTGGCAACTGTTGCTGTGCTCTGAACAGACGAGTCAAAGATAGAGTTGTTTGTTCACAGTAACAGCAGACATGTTTGGCACAGACCAAAGACAGCTTTTCAGGGGAAGCACCTCATACCAACTGTGAAGCACGGTGGTGGAAATGTTATGGTTTGGGGTTGCTTTGCTTCCTCAGGGACTGGACAGCTTTCATTCACTGACTCAACTATGAATTCTGCATCATATCAAAGAGTGCTTGAAGATAACGTGAGGCCGTCTGTCTGAAAATTGAAGCTGAACTGAAAGCGGACCTTCCAACATCATACTGGCCCTAAGCACACGAGCAAATCCAACAAGGAACGGCTCAAAAAGAAGAAATGGAGGGTTATGGAATGGCCGAGTCAAAACCCAGATTTGAATCCCATTTAAATTTTGTGGGGGAAAAACTGCCAGTAAATTCAAGAAAACCCTCAAACAACTGAAAGAGTATTGCATGGAAAAGTTCCAGCAAACCGATGTCAGAGACTTGTGGACAATTATGAAAAACGCCTACAAGAAGTTTGTCTGCTAAAGGGGGCAATACGTCTGAGACCAAGTGTGTACTTACTTTTCCACAGAAGAATGATCTATTATCCCATCTAATGATATTTCTGTTGAATAATTGATTGAAAAAGCGAAATTTCCTTGTTGTTTTGTTCAAGTCTATCAGCGTCATTAATAGGCACCGTTTCAAAGATATTAAATGTTTGCTTGGCCAATTATGTCAAAAAAAATAAAGCCAACGATTTCCATGGGGTGTACTTACTTTTTCACATGATTGTACACCATCCCAGACTGTAAAAGTAAGTCAGCTGTAAAATTATTGGCACCCTTCATGGATATAAGGGTACGTAATGAATAACACACAGATTGCATGGGTTTAATTTTAATACAACTTTTTTTTTTTTTTTCAGCGCAAAAAAACAAAAAATATCTTTGCCCATTCTCTTGAAGCCTGCCAATAAATTATAGCTAGATTATAATAGAGCAGATAGAGACACAAACAATGCCAAGCACAAGCTGTCTGGACTCAAATGCTGAACATTAAGCCTCATTCACCGAGTTTGAATGACAGGAGGAATTGGAATTCCAAGGTCAGTGCAATGGAGAGTAATGACTATTTGTATCCGAGGTTCAGCCCATGAATTTCAATTGGTATCATCACATTGTTGCTTCACTCACTGCAGCACATACAAAAATAAAGCATTATGGAAATCCAATGTCAAACACGCCATTGTTATGCAAGATCGGGTTCCAGAAACAGTGGGAATAATTGTTTGGGAATACAGAATGAACTATAAAACGGGGGTTCTCTAATGTCAAGAGGCTTCAATCTATTTCTTAATGAAAAACATCCGAACCTGCGTACAGGAATTCACATCAACAAATGCTTTTCTGATGAGAAAATCACTATTCTAAAGCCCAACACAAACTATCAATCACCATGAACTGGCTTGCACTGGTTACCTCACTGACAGTATCTAACACGTCTGACTGCATCCTCATTAAACTTGTAACAGGCACCGGTAATGTTTTTGCCGTAAATGTTAAAGCAATTTACTCATGAGAACCTGCAATAATGGTATGTGTGAACATGGATCGAGTCGCACATCAGGGAGTTGTCAGCTTTAACATTTACGAGAGGCGGTGAGTGGAGTCGATGCGTATTCTGAGCATTCCAGGACACACATGTAACACAGCAGTTTAGCTGCAGCAGAGTTTAATGTGTTTTTATGCCTTAAACCCTCTACAAAAACCCTATAAAACCCACACGCATCAGACTGACATTTCAGACTGACTGCATCAACACAGCATCATTATTTAGGGAGAAGCATTTAAAGCACTGGATACACTACAAAGTGGTTGTTTACAGGATTTGTTAAAACTACAGGTAACTGCATAATAAACTAAACAGACTTGGCTCAGTGGAAAGGTTTGCAGACAGTGAGGTCAGAAACATCAAAACATCAAATTAATCAACACTTATGATTCCAACATAATCTAACTTTCAGCAACAGCACTGACCTTCAGCAGACTGGAATGACAACATGGATACAATAATATATTCATTCCCCACTAGAGGGACGCATTGGGAGTCAACATGAACAGGTGTTTTTTTACTCTTACACGGACGGCAGAATTTCAAGGGACAGAGAAAGTTAACACTGACTAGGTTTACATGGACAGCAGTAATCTAATTATTGACCTTACTCTGAGTAAGACAATAATGTGATTAAGGTGTTTACATGAGTCGCTTTTAGAATACTCCTGTCATGTACCCGTGTTACATGTTATAGAACATAGAGCGATTAATGGCACACGTCATTACGTCACCGCGCCACGCCGTCCGACGTCCCTCCAGAATTTCACGTATCGACATACAGTTGGTCTTCGTTATGGTACCGTATACAGTTTTGGGTGTTTTTATTTTTAATTTTGCGAACGCTTCGAGTGCAGTTAATTATTTGTCATGCTGTATGTGCAAATAGACGACTGCTTGAAGACGTGGGCTGCGTCCTACACTAGTTACTTAATTACTATATAGTAGCTGAAATACATGTATTTCGCCCACTATATAGCAGGTAAGTACGCGGTTTGGGACGCAGTCGTGCTCTCTTGTTCTCCGTAAAACGGTCGAGCGCTGCCGTGTGTGTACGCGTCCTGTCGCACAATGCGGTGAGAACTCTCACACGACGTTAATAGTGTGATTAAGGTGTGTACATGTCTGTAATACACGTCCATAATGCGACTAAAACAGGAATACTCCACACGTCTTAATTCCATTTGTGTTTACTTCGAGTATGACTTTAATCAGATTAAGATCATCAATAATCTGTTTACATGCTAGTTTCTTAATCTGAGTATCGTCTTAATATCGGATTATTGTTGTCCATGTAAACGTACTGATTGATTGATCATAAGCGAGTTTCACAACGAGTGGCACTTTTTTGGTGTAAACTGGGCTTTACTCAATCAATTATTCATTCATTTTCAATAACTGCTTTAGCCTGGCCAGTATCTATGCGCATGGAATGATGTATTTCTTTATTCTTTGGGAAAACAGAACCAACATGTTCATTAGAAAATATTCTAATGGCGAATATGTGCAAAATGAACTGTGACAGCAGGTGAGATTGGTCAGGAGCGTCTGTTAGATCTGGTGGTAGTGGTGTTTTTTTTTTTTTATCACTACAAATGATTTATAGGAATTTAAACAAGTATTCTAGGTAGAAAAGAAAGAATAAATCTGGCAGCTGTAGAAAAGAAAACAAAGGCTTAAACGTTACAGTAATCTCTCTCATTGTGTCAATGTACAAAACTCTTGTCAGTTTCTTTTTGATAGCAAAGGCAGGTGGAGAGAACACCTGCAGAACGCTGAATAAAGTACAGAACGCTGACAGAGGAACGGAAACGGTGGAAATGCTGATTTGACAGATTTGCTTTTAGGCCATATGACTATTTAAAATTGGGCTTAACTCACCAAACTGAACCGAGCTAAAAATACACATCAATTGAACAAAACACCTCCCTTCATTTCCTCATGTTTAGAGATCAGTGGAGGCTTTTCCGGGGAGTATTGGTGTAATTTATGCTGGTGAGAATGAAACTGCTGCTCCTTTCCTCTTCCACTCCTACACGTAAGCCACCTGGGGCTCAATCTCTCCACAGGGGTGGTGGGGGATTACATTGTGATGTCCCTGATTAAAATATACATTCCCTTGAGGATACCCAGACAAATCACACGTTTTGCAAATTCTCATCTATGTTTTCCTACGTCCTCATAGAAACAGAGGCGGAGGAGCACATACTATGAAGAAATGCTAACCAAGGGAGTTCATTTCCTGACCAACCGGGTGTGACACATTGCTGATAAAGCACAGTTCAATTGCTTTCCTAGAACAAAATGTATTTTTTTTAAAAATGCGAACACCAAGAACACCCTGTGGTACAATTTAGCAGCAAGTCAAGCTAAAAGAACAAGTTAATTACAGACTGTGGGATGAGTGTAGCAATATTTTGATTAGTCACGTCGCTGGCTTAGCAGTACTGAAGCCTGAAAAAATCCGTACATGGTCATTTGTGTAGTTGCAAACAAATGTTTTTGTTTCATGAAGGACTATGGATGAAAAGATAGGAATGTACTGTACTACTGGTTGAACCGTGCGTGCAATTTCAACAGGCACAGGAGATTAGGAGGAAAAATCAGCCCTGTTTGAAGACTGTGACATTTAAAGTGTGATATGCTGAAGGTCATCCATCTCATTCTGTAATGCTCTCTGCCATTCCGTGAACTGGAGTACTGTCAGCTTGTCAGTGTAGATTAGATGAACACGATTTGGGAATGTTTTGGGGAATGTTTTTGAGTGTTTAGGGGAAAAAACAGGCTGTCAGGTTTTTTTTTGTGATTAGTAATTTCTACAAGCTGTTAATGATTTCCAGTGTGTTTCTGTCATGTTGAATACATTAAGAGATACACAGGGGGCCTGATTAAAAAATAAAATCTTTTCATTGTCCTTATATATATATATATTTTATATATATATAAAAAGAGATGCACTGATGTATCGGCCGATAAAGGCTATTATTCCCGCTATCAGCTATCGGCCTGTAGTTTAAAAACATCCGATGATCAGGGCCGATTATATCCTGCCAATCAAAAGAGGGCAGGAAAACACATCAATTTTGTAAAGATGATGTCTCTCGTGTGGAATGACGACAAAACTGCAGTTTGTAATCTCTGTAATCTCTGCAGTGCTAAAACTTTACACCGGAAGTAGCCGCAGTGAAACGAGTCCCGGTATTAGTATCGGCCGATATCACTCTGAATAATCGGGTATCGGTACCGGCTGATATCACTCTGAATAATCGGTTATCGGTACCGGCTGATATCACTCTGAATAATCGGGTATCGGTACCGGCTGATATCACTCTGAATAATCGGTTATCGGTACCGGCTGATATCACTCTGAATAATCGGTTATCGGTACCGGCTGATATCACTCTGAATAATCGGTTATCGGTATCGGCTGAGATATTTAGTATCGGTGCATCTCTAAAATATATATAAGTATATAAGTATATGAGTATATACAAGTTTGAGACTCTCAAACTGGTAAATTGCTTTCAATCAAAAACCATCAGAAGTAATGATTTTTTTTAATTAAATGTCTCTGATGATGTATACTGTATTTTTAGATGAAATACGTTTCAGTTAGGGGTGGGCAATGTGATAAATATTAAAATATAGATTTCAATACTAAGAAATGTAAACAATACACAACACATATAGTATGTAGTAAGCACTGGTAAAGTGCTAGCGAGCCACAGTGACCCCTGATCAAGCCTGGGGAGAAACACTGGATTCAAATAGGATCATGTTACCAGATACTAGAATTCTGACTATCATACTGATACAAAGTGTAAACACGGACCAAAAAAAAAACAGACTCAAAATACAAAAAAAGAAAAAGAAAAAAAGTATTGGTCTATGTGCATGCAGCATCAACAGCTTTTACATCCACAAAAATAAAAATAAACCTTACACACAAATTATTTAGAGGCCCACTAGTCATTTTTCTAAAATAGCTTCTACTGTAATAGATAACGTGGAAATATTTAGGGAACAAGATAACAAGATAAACGGCCAGATACGGATATTGTCGTGGGGGAAGAATCTTCTGTAAAAAAGCGAGCGATGCCAAAAGAAATAAAATGAGAGTAAATCTGGGAGCTGATTTCATGACGAAGGAGTCGTCCGTTTTCATGAACGGGGCTATAGAAGAATTTTAAAAGGGGCACAGGTCTCCTGTCTGTCTGCATATCAATATAGCAGTGCAGTTCCAGGAAGTGCCATTTCTGAGTGAGAAAGCTGTGCATCAGCGGCCAAGAACACACACACACACACACACTCACACACACATGACTTTACTCAGCATTCTGTTGAAAGACAACAGGGTTGTGACTAGTGCTCTGCTCTGCTGATCAAACCCAAACAAGTGCTAATTGTCCTTGTTTTCAGCACATGGGTGGAATTTCTACATTCAGAATTCAGCATGAACCGCATGAAGAATGTTGGTATCCTTTGCATTTCAACTGCTGCTCTGTACTAAACGCTAGAATTCACGTACAGTTAGCTTTCTTACAATGTAATACAATGTAGGGGTGTAACTGTAGGGCTGCCGACTTTCTGGCAATCTTCTATCTAATGTGACTAGAGGAAAAACAACAACAACATTGAATCCCCTGCCTACTGTCTGTATTCATATTCATTTGGCCAGATTATCTGTTTCAATCCAAATAATGCATTCAGTTGCAGCCCTAATACAATGGCGTACATTCTACAACACATTGATTCATCAGCTCAGTTCTGTTATATTTAAGTATTCATATGGTTTAGACTCGCTGGCTTGTACTGTATATACACTACAAGCATACCTCATTGTGATGTTTTATGTATAGAAATAGTTTTTTCAATACTTTTAGTCACTACTAAAAAATACTACTACTACAACATTTACTATAACGGTCAAGTTTACTCTTCTGGAAGTATCTCTGAAATAGATACAATTAGAGCTGAGAACACGTAGCACCCCCTCCCCCCCACCACCAAATTTGTACATGAAATAAATTCACTCATTTATTCTGTGTAAATCATCCACAACATGGCGGCTAAAGTGCATTCATTGTCTTTTACTGCACACACAAATTAACACTTGTCATTTTGGATCTCAACATCAGGGCCTCTGTGTATCTACAGAGAAGGTAATGCATAATGAACTATATTTGGCTTCTCCAATGCAGTCAGTTACAAACCGACAGACTTTCATTGTTGATAAAGACCGTATGCTAGAGTTTCAAGGGATACGATGCAGAGATCAACCTTAGCAAGCTAGCTTTGTTGGAATAAGCATTCACAGCCAGCTGGTTGGTGAATAATTCTGGGTGGCAAGTTCAAGGAACGATGCCTCGAAAATACAAATAGTGTGCTTGTCTCAGGCTTACCGAGCCCAGAAAGAGCGCTCAGTTAGCCATTTTGGCTTGGATGGAGTGTGATTCCAAAAGTATTCACGGGTTTCAAGAAAACCCTTGAAAATGTGAACAGGACTCCTTCTGTCCCTGTACAAGTGACTAATTTATGGCATAAATGAAGAACCTTCATTGAAGACAGACTCGTAATGGAATGACAGGTGAGGTGAGCATGGGACAAATATTTATAAAACAAACAAACAAACACACACACACACACCAGCACTTTATGCATAGCAGCTTAGTCATATGTTATGAAAATCAAGCATTTCCCGAGTCTTTTACTCTTTCAAATCAGAGCCTGAGAACGTGTTCTGTCCTTTACGAAGACGACCCTGTCTTTCCGAGTCCGGATCCTACATTTCAAAACCACTGACTCAGGCCACAGACCAGAATATTAACTAACGGACAGTGCTGCAGTGTCTCCTTATCTCAGCAAGCGCAAACTCATTCAAATTCTCCACGAGTCTCCTGAAGTCATCTCTACAAGTAAAAACACTCGGTATTCGTTTTCCGCCTTAAGAAGCCAAACGAATTGCCAACAGATACAACACATCTCCTTATGGAACACTGACTCCGTTAGGTTTTTAATCGCTTTGGTTAGGGTCACTCCATTACAGCGAGCACTACATCACTTTAATATGTTTCACTTTATAACATTATTCGCCCATTACACAACTGCACAAACGCAACAGCAGCTTGTTACATGTCCTGTAGGTTTTCCATGCTGTATATATTAGAACAATATATCACTTCTTTACTGCGTGGTCCGCAGGCCATTTGTGGCCCTCAAAGGACAAAACAAATCGCAAAAAATACGCCGTTCTTAGATACTACAACAAAGTAATGGTCCTACACAGTTTGTAGCCACATTTTCAAAACACAACCAAACTGCCTTACCCATGATAGTGATATACATGAATATGTGCTGGTTACTGGTATCAGCTGATTTCTGGGTCAAACGTTTGACTGGAGAAATCAGCTCCGTCTGTATACACTGGTGCTTCTAATGTGTAGCTAAAGAGAACTCAATTAAACAAATACGACATAAATATTATACCCTGCCATTTATTTATTAAGGAAAAATGTTCCAATATGGCATTTCTGTGAGTCGCAAAAGTATGTGAACCTCTAGGATTAGCAGTTCATTTGAAGGTGAAATTACTTTTCAATCATTGATTTGACATGTACTATAAAGCTACATAGAGTGTTTGCTTGCAGTGATCTCTGCCTTCAGTGATTTAAGAATATATGACCCGTCTTCATGGACGTTTCCGTTAAAAGAACTGTTACCCTACATCCTTAAGCCCAAGTTGTTTGCAACACTGACTGCCTTCACCATTTGTTTCATGCACTGTGGCATTGGATTGGTGATTAAATTGCTATTCGCTGAGCCTGTTTGTAGAAAGTTCGTAATCAAACTGGCCTCACAACCCACCAGCATTAGTACCACCAATCCAGCATTTAAGGCAAGCTCTTCACTCCTGAACACTGTACATTATTATTACATGCTAAAGGACACACAGATGTCCTACACTTCTATGTCTTCAATGCGTGCTATAAAAATTCCACAGAGGATCCTATAGTGAACAATAGATATAGACCTTCAGATCCATGTGTAAAGGCTGGTTTCACATTCTTTAAGTTCCTCACCTTTAAGGATAACTTCTAATAATCCTGAGCAGCTAATTGGCTATGTTTAGTCACAGTGCTGTCCATGGGTTGCCTTGTGTCTGTGATTTGTGTGATAAGTGTGTGCGGATCTTTTTAAAGAATTGACCCAGAGCTATTATTGGAATAAAGTCGCTCTATTGTCACAATTCCAATCACACCAATAATGACCAGTGACCATAATAAATGCCCCCCCCCAGTGACCAGTGACCATAATCGCCCTCTCCCCCCAGCCTAACCTTATCCTCACTTCATTATTACCATCTTTAACATGGTAAAATGTATATGTGAGAAGCTGGTTAATGTGGTCCTCCGAGTGCGTAAACTAAGCCTGCCTAAAATATCTGATGAGTCATGCCAGGTCAGATGACTTGGGGAATGCGTGCCTGTGACTGCCCTTCCACCAGCACTCACACTGAGTCTGTGGGATAAAAGACAATTGACTCAAAATTATGCGATGGGAAGATTCAGACTTCCCTCATTATCCAAAATAGAAATGTGTAATATGCAGACTGGATCAGATCATATTAAATGACGGTCACCCAACACCGGCTACTGAGGAGATAAGCACACAGAGGTACAGGCATTCTACATATTACAAACTTTAAGAATTCTCGTATAATAGCAGAACACCAAGAAGACTGCACATAATAAAACTTTGACAGCAGCACCAGTAATGTCGAGCCATCACCAGCTGAAAAACATGAACATGAGTGGTCTTGAGGTTCATAAACACTGAGGATTTGATTACTGCTGCATTAACTGATAGCAAGCAGCTTAATGCTGTATAATCGTCTACTAACTGAAAATCCCTCCCCACAAGGACACCATAGAAGCCAAATCAGCGGCAGTGACTCACCAGAGGAGCCCTTCTAATCTGCCGGTGAGGAAAACACAGCATACAAGGACACAAGGACACTCTCAAAACTGAATCGAAAGAGAAGTAGTACTGACTGATTTAAGAGACCTCATGGACAGAAAAAGAATCCACTGCTATAAACTGCATTCAGACTGCATGGTAATTCAGCCACAAGTCATTACTCTTAAGAGAGGAGAAGCAATATCAATACCCAGGCTGGTTCAGCTGCATATGCTCCTAAAGTTCCATGCAGCTTGTCTTTAGCTTAGTAAGCAAACTGCTGTCTACCTGGAATGCATCAGGATGACATCAGACTAGAACAGAGAGAAAGAGAGAGACAGAAAGAGCTGGATGCATGCTGCAGTACTCTCTGTCAGCTATGTGCCTGCTCGCTGCAGAGTCGCAACACACATACACATGCACAAACAAATACACACTTCAAATACATACCTCTCATGTCATGCTCACACCGGCTTTGCAGTGAACACCATGTGAGCAGTAACAATCACGAGATAAACAGTTCTGTGCACTGAGAATATCCTTCTTCAGCAGGAGACAGACAGACAGACAGACAGACAGACAGAGACAGGAGGGGGGATGGGGGGGGGGGCGGCGGGACAGACAGGCTCAGCTGTGACGATAACTAAAAACAGAGGAGCCGCTTGCAATTTAACCAGCAGCTCTGCAGGCTTCACCTACAGTGACGTAGGTGCTGGGTTAAGTCCACTCCTCCTTCCCTTCCTCCCTCTCCTCTCATTACTCTGTCTGTCTTAGCCCCTCCCCTCATCTCACTTCCCCTCCTCACTTCCTCCGACTAATTCTCTCTCAAATACTTTCAGAGAGTGTGCTCATGTGTTCGAATGCCCTCTGTCTGAAAAGCAGGTCAGCACCTATGATGTGTTAAAATTAAGGCAATGAGGGAAATAAAATGAACACCTGAGACAAAAGAGATTGGGAAGTCAGAACAGACGAGTCACTTTGTCATATAGGTACGATGGAGGGGAGCAAATGATCTTTGACTGAGCTGAATATTATTTTAATTCCATCCATCTTTCAGATTTACACACCGTTTTACTGTGGACAACTTTTTTCACGTCAAGACCAAAAAGTACGGGAGCAAAACATGAACATACATAGGAGGTTATGTGGGAATCAGGGATGCATGATTAGATTTCCTGTTTCCAATCCAATGGCAGTTTACATTATTCCAATCACTACCCCATTTGACCATCTGAAACTGTGGCCAAAGACATCAAAAATAAATTGTCAGGACCAGGGCTGGGTGTCATATGATGAATGAATAATATATATTCTGGTGTGTGTGTGTGTGTGTGTGTGTGTGTGTGTGTATTGGGTTCTTTTCAGTCTTATATAATTAGACAAACTGTTGTGTAAATTTTAGTCTGAAGTTTATATTTGTAACACTCAGGGAAAGGCTACTGAAAGTTTGCCCCGCCCCCATCCGATTAATCGAAAAATAATTGGCCAACTAATCGATTATGAAAATATTCGTCCGTTGCAGAGCTACACAAATCCAAAACCTTGACTTCGATACCAAAACAATACCTTTGTTTTAACTGTGACAATGTACAAAATATACAAAGCACACATTATTGTAACCGCTGCTGATCACACAGGCTATCCTGCTTTAACAGCTGACGTTGAAAACTGAACGATACGTTTCTGCACATCAATAGAGACATCAACAGAATGGCATGTAGGATGCTTGGACAAAATGCGTAGATTAAATTATTAATCAAACCACCATCATAACCTCAGCACCAGAACAATGTTGTTGAACAAGCTACCGGGGGGATGGGGGACACACAATAGGCTTCCCTGAAGCATTTATAATGGTCACTGGTCATTACTGGTGTGAGTGGACTTGTGACAATAGAGCAAATTTATTCCCATAACAGCACTGGGTCAAGCTGCGCAATTCTTTAAAAAGATTTGCACACACTTATCACACAAATCACAGACATGAGGCAACCCATGGACAGCACTGTGACTATAAATAGCCAATGCGCTGTAAAATGCACCAGCAGTTCATACTGGTCAAGACCGGTTTTATTTTGATCTACACTGACTGAAAACTGTAAGACTCAAAGAACCCACACTGATCTATGGCAAATATAGATCTACATAGACATATATACGCATACAGTATCTCACAAAAGTGAGTACACCCCTCACAGTTTTGTAAATATTTGATTCTATCTTTTCGTGTGACAACACTGAAGAAATGACACTTTGGTACAATGACACCGGGAGGGAAAATGGCTAACTGGGCCCAATTTGGACATTTTCACTTAGGGGTGTACTCACTTTTGTTGCCAGCGGTTTGGACATTAACGGCTGTGTGTGGAGTTATTTTGAGGGGACAGCAAATTTACATTGTTACACAAGCTGTACACTCACTACTTTACATTGTAGCAAAGTGTCATTTCTTCAGTGTTGTCACATGAAAAGATATCATCAAATATTTACAAAACTGTGAGGGGTGTACTCACTTTTGTGAGATACTGCATATATATATATATATATATATATATATATATATATATATATATATATATATATATATATATATATATATATATATACACACACACACACACACACACACACATGTATGTATGTATATATACACACACAGCTTTGTACTGTAGGTCCACATTATAATGCACAGCTATAGGAAACCAAACTCTTCTGACCTGTCAGGAGACCTGAAGTCTGTGCTGCTGATGCTTGAGGTGAGGAGCAGAATGGCAGAAAGAAGTCATGGTAATGCTACAGTGGCGCTGGCTGGTGTGATCGAGGCTGTGATGGTGGCTGTGACCGTGTCTGGCAGTTTACTGGAATTGTTCAGTAGCTGCACAGAAACTGGTGACCCACTGGACTTGTGCATGTATTTTATATATGTCCATATATATAATTGTGTAAGCTGCTAGCATGTACACTATATGCTAGGAATAGTGCTCACATGCAAATGGATGCAAACTCAAAACAGGATCGGCCGTCCATGTTCTTTAACCCGCAGCATACTGCATGTTTTTGTTGTGCTAGCTAATCAAATTTAAAATTAAATCAGCGTTTGTGTTAATGAAAGGTTTTAATGCAGAATTGACCAGGTTGTGTGTGCATTTTCATGAATTAATTGTTTTTCATCTTAGTTTAGTGACCTTCGTACTGGGTCTGCAACATCACGACCCTCATTAAATCAGATAATGACCCATGCAGCTTAAATATAATAAATGTCACAGTAATATGAATTTAGGCATTCATAAAAGGAGCGTTCAACTGCTGCGATCTATTCACACTCAAAAAAAAAAATGAGTTGAGATGTCTCTAAAGCTAGACTTAGTGTCACATCAACAGGCAGCAGACATAATCAGGTGTTCTCGACCTCTCTGTGTGCTCAGTGACACGGCTCTCTGCAAGCTGACTCACTCTGAGGTATCACCAGTACATAGTTGATAGTTGAGGGCATGTTTGTATGCTAATACTAACCTACTATCCAAGGGATGCTATTCAACATGCCTCAAATAAAGGACTTTACAGGCTGAACGAGCCTTTCAGAGCAATTCGTCTGGCACAAAGTGTAGCTGATGCAGAATAGCAGGTATATATGACTACTTATTGGATTCGAGATTATTTTCTCCCTGGATTCTGAATGAGACTCAGCCAGCGAGAACCGCAACATGGTCTCAGTAACATTCTCTGGGGTTGCTGAACGTTATGCAAGAACATTCCCAAGAACTGTCAAGCACTTAAGATCTTACAGTACTCCTATCAAGGTGTCCTTCTAAACCATTAAAAACGATCACTGTTGAATAATAAATGGTTAGCAGAAACGAGAACCAAGTCTATATTTACTATTATTAAAAATGCAACAACTGGAAATATGCGTGAATATGCTGTAAAAAGGCCACATGAGGTCCACTCTCGTCTGTGAAAACCTTAGACAGGATCTGAACCCAACGAAGTGACACATACACCAATATCTGGACCTCACTCTGCAATTGTGCTGTACTGTAGATAACATTAGCAAACAGCTAGTTAGCAGAAATTCAACAATGTAAACTAGCTTGTTTTTGATATACATGGTCACGAGCGAGATTTATGTGCTTTACTCTCGCATGTCCTATTTTAAGCAAATTTTTGAAAAGTAGCCAAACCATCAGTTTTTCCATCGCGAACATCAGCTAGCTAATCTTCGAACTTTGCAATCGTGTTTCATATAGACAGTACTGTATGTTCTATAGCTGAGCGCTTCTGGTTACCAACTGCACATCACCAGAATCCAAGACAGTCGAGTCCTGATGGATTTTGAATTCAGGAGTACATCTCATGTTCTGCTCCCAAATGCCCAACTCATGACACATGCACTGAGCTCTTTGTAATAAGTGAGGTCATCAAAAATGCCCCCCTAACTAAGAAGTGGGGTATGTAGAAGCAGCAGAATGGAGTCACATCTGTTCCACAGACATTTCATTACAGAACACCACACCATTAAGGGAATGTTATTGATTTTGTGGTTGTTTATGTTCTCTGATTCTTTAGTCAAATCAAACTCAATCAGTGGACCACAGAAAGGAAGTGAAAAATGTTCTCATCATCTACACATACACACGCTCATTGGTCTTACGATCTCTGTGAGCTACAGTATTTCTATTGATTTTTGTATAACTGTAGCTGAAAAATGCTACCCCTACAAATACTAACTGAAGGGAAATCTTACACTCAGCGAGCCTTTCAAATAACAATTGGTAAGGAAACTGGGATTTATTTCGTGAGAACCAAATGACAAATGCAGCCGGACGAGAAAAGAGCAGCTTCTACACACAGGATGCTTCACAACATTGATAGCCACTCTACTGTTGCTCGTTTTTAATCTCTCACCTGAGCTCACCTGGGATGACCGTGTAGCTCAACACACACACACACACACACACACACACCACACTTACTCCCTCTCAAATAATGAAACAAGGATAATGACAATATAGAAGCAGCCTACCGATCACCCTGTTGCACTACATACAGTGTAAACTTCCCAGAAAATCTGTAATATTGACCCTGTAACGTGACCCAGAGGTTTTGCCTATAGCTGCCCATGCCACCCTGAGCTTTCTATTCAATTTGCTTCGATCCTGGAGCACACGTTACCAACTCCAGGATTAACACATTAATAACATAGTGCCAGGAACCTTCTAATGTATTAAAACATAGATCTGTAACCTGCATTTGTGATTAGAATATTTTTACAGATACACTGTGTATTTCTGGGTCTCATAAATGGTTAAAAAAAAAAACCAACAGCTACCATTATTTAAAACAAACAAACATCTTTGAAGAATACGTCTTTATGATGGGTCACTGCACAATAATACAGTACGGTTAGTATACAGCCAATATGTGTTTGAATGAGAGGCAGCACCAGCAGGAGAGTGTAAAAATATGTGTGTCTAGACGCTGGGATATCTAGAAAACTTAGTAAGCAATGCATTTTTGAAGCAGGGAAATCAGATTAGTTACGACGGTTTCTGCCCGAGACTCACACGGAGTTGTAAGAGCTGCTGCTGTAATCATAAAGTCTGTGCTGTGCTTGTATACTCGTACTGAGCATCCACAACATACTTGGTAAGATTTGTCTTTGCTCTTTCACATCTGTATACGGTACTGATTTATAATCTCACTATCTGGTGTTACTCAGAAGAAGATTCCTCTTAAGGTTTCTTCCTCATGTCATCCCTGTCGCCTCTCGACAGGGATCTAAATCTACATCCGGATTTCTGTAACAGCTCCTTTGTGTCCATGTCAACTGTTAAAAGTGATATACATCTAAAATTGTATTTGTTTCAATATTAATTCTATGTATATATATATATATACCCATCATATTAATGGCTATCTGTACCTCTGCTGAAGAAATCCCAAAAGAGCAACTGTTTCCCAGCACAATCTGCAGATGTTTTAGCCCAAGAATATGTATTATTCTTCAAAGCGTGGCCCTTGGGAAACCTGCACTCTCTTTTCCTTGGCATGAAAGAGAGGTGTTGGCTCTCTGAGGAGATTCTCTTCCACACCAACACAAAAGCCACTCTCACTTGCAAATAGTGCTATCTCTTCTCTTCCGGTAACTGGCTGAGAGACACGCTTGGGCACCTTGGATAAAAATGGCCGTCTCTACACAGTCCCACTCGCAAGTACACACACCACAGATATGAATACACATGCATGCAAGGAAGCAAGATGCTTCTAAGATTCATAGGGAGAGGCTCTTGGCCACGGCTGTCAAACCAATAAACCACTACAAAGCAATTACCAGTGCTCTGCGATTCTGTCACGATGCATTTTCCAGTGATCAGACAACGTGGCCTAATTTCACGCTCTTCTTTATACATCAGTCCTCGGTGATCCTAAACCCTGTGATGTTTCACTGTCTCTTTTAATGCTGCACGCACTTGGAAAAATGAAATGGTGTTTTAGTCAAGAAAACCTTCATCTCAATCTTATCCAAGGTGTTTTATCCCATTAGAGGTTCTGATGGGGCGAAGTGAGAAAGAGCAAGACAGTGAGATCTTTCTGTGATCAGCTATGTGAGCAGCTGAAAATTCACAACCAGACATACATAAAACCACGGACAAAAAAATGGATCATTTCCATCTCTTTACGCTGTGGGGAGTGTCGATGTAATGTGCAGCATTCAGCCAGTAGGGGGCCTCATTACACAACCAACACCCAACAAGGAAAGAGAGAATGACAAATGCTTGAGTCAGGCCTCTCTACATAGAACCGTCAATGATTACTGACAACTATTCATTTCTTCCTGTAGGTACAGTTATAAATTCATATCTGAAGAAGAATCCTCCCTGCTTCTGCTTATATAATCATGCTTAATGTATGCTGGGGTTATAGCTGCAAAAGAAACTTCACATCTCCAGCCATTTAATGTGGAGCGAGAACTCAGGGGAACTCATTACAGTGAGTTTGCACCATTTCTGATGCAGGTTTGATCCCTCGCTTGCACTGTGGCGATATTCAGGTCCACGAAGCAGACGTTATGCTTTTCAACCTCAAGTAGAAATGCTGTCCAAGACATTCCAGTCCATCCAGCGGAAAAGAATAAGGGAGGACAACAAAATGATCATTTAATGACATAATTTATACAAATATTTGATAAAGGTATCAGAGGGTCGAATATAGGAAGGTCTGGCTGAGCTCCATCAGTCCTCATCATACTAAGGGTACATGCGAGTCTGTTTACTCTGTGCCATGCGGCGCAGGCAGGATTTAATGACTGTTTACGAGCTGCAGTGATCCATGTTCCACACACAGCTGTCAAAGCACTGCCTGCTACTTCAAGTGTTCATGAGATAGCTAATGTGGGTTGGGGGTTTTGCTAGAAAAATCAGAGAAAGGGGCCTTAGGGCGGACTTAATGATATATAAGCCCAAAGTGCAAGGGCTGTCTGTTCATAACTTTAAATAACAAGAAGGTCTTTGTCCATTTTTCATCTGGTAAGCAAAAGGCAGTCCTCGGGACAGCACGACTGCCAAAATGTCAACTCTTAGAAAATGACTTCCGTTTGAATCGTGATGAGCGGAAGATTCCAAGAGGGACACTTGCACAGTCAGCAGTGATAAAGCAGTTTATCAGGTGCTCTCCGGCGCTGCCAGCTAGCTATTTGACACGATGTATTTCAAGGCCTCTTTTAACTCTGACAGTCTGCAGCATATCAAAGCTTTCCAGACTCCTCTGTTTTCAATTTTGCTTTCAATGACAAACTGAAGAGCTGCTATTTCTTAGAGAAACCTGTCACATAGAGTATTTACTTTCATTTTTCATGCAACCCTTTGAGGGGTGTGAAATAAACGCCATTTGAACACTTGTCAATTGAGGCGGGGGGTGGGGGGGGGGGTTTGCATGGGGGGAGGGTTTGGGGGGGATGCTTTTTCGTCTGCACACCCCAGGTTGACATTAAAGGTTATTTTCCTCCCTTTTATGCACTACATCCAGAAAGATTTAGTTCAAGAGATGAAACTGGATGATCTGACTGATGGCTTTTATGAGAACAATTGTTCACTTTAAAATAAATAAATAAATAAAAAATAAACCATGTTACACCTACCAACACTTCCTGTCTGTTTTGTTCATTATCTTCTTCACAGCATTATTGCCATCAAATGAGTACTCATCTGCCATGAATGTCTAATGGCCTGAATCTCTCCGATGGCATAATGTGATTCATCATTCACCCTCTGCACAGAAGCAGGATTTGGGTAGTAACTAGGTGTTCTGGTAATGACATGAAAAATACACAGTTACACTGAAATGCATCTATACAGAACGTGCAGCCTTCCTTGTCACCTTTATGTCCTTAAAAGCTGATCAGAAGCTGCTTTTCATCAAGGCCAGAGGGAGGCAAATCGGTGTTTGAGGACCATTGTGGGTGGTAGTCAAGCTGTCATTTCACTAGACAAATCAGCACAGGAGAGGAGGAGGACCCCCACCACCACCACCACCTGCCCCCATCCAGATACACACACCCTACACACACAGCCGGTCTCCAGAACCTCATCATGAATTCACATTCACATTCACCACCTGCCTCACCCAGGTGTCTTTAACACACCCTACAGCACTGATTACTGGGGAGCAGGAGGACTGGCGTAATAACCGAATAGAATGCATCAGCAGAAAATGCAGTTTGTTTCAGCAAATTGAAATTGCTTAAGAGAGTTGGCATTCGAATGCTCCTAAATATGAATTCATTTTAAACTGCAACAGACCAAGCGAAACTTTTCCAGTAGCACTACACTCATTTGCATCACATGAGCAATGGGACATAAATACTGCCGCGTTCATCATGTGAAGCCATTATAATAATCTAATCATAAGCTGCAGATTTTTAGCAGATTAGGTTATTTACACACAGTAAACGTTTTCCTGTCAATAACATGTAGAATTTATATTTTATAGGCTACATGGGATCTACTAAAAGCCACCTGCAAACATTCATGTAGAATATTGTTTTTTTTTTGGTCATCCTATTCACATAAATGTGTTCTAGAACTTGTATAGCTAATAGAACACCACATATTTAAATCGATAATTATAGTGCGTTCACATCATGTTGGGATTATAGTAATTATGTCTCGTGTCTTTGTCAAATGTGTATTTACATGTTTTTAATGCTCTTTGGGAATTTTCTGAAAGCCGGCTACGTCACGTTATACGCCAAGACAACCAAGATGAAGAAAAATAATGCCGAATCTGACCATAAAGAGAGGTAAAGAGTAATAAACGAGTACTTTGCTTTTTAAAAAATTAGGTACACCCAAGGTACACGTAAAGTTTTATATTGGCCGGTCGTCTTGGAGAATCTGACACGGTTCTTCTGAAGACTGTCGTACTTGCTTCTACTGTTGCAGGGAAAACCTGACAGCCTTCATTATGTTTTTGTCTGAAAAGTTGTTTATTACATAATATATCTGTCTTTACTGACATCCAAACTTTTTTTAAATTTTCGTTTAATTTTTGGTTAGAAAAGTAACGATTGGAAATCAACCGCAAAACCTAAAAATATAAAAATTTGTACTGAAACAATCTGTCTGGCTAAGACACATATTTGTATAGGCCTAGAAACGGATAGAACATGTTAATATCACTGAACGCAAAATATGTACTAGAGTTTATCTTTGTATCTGAAAGATGTTAAAGCATTGTACATTTTTCCATAGAAATGACTAAGTTCAAGTCATTTCGCAAAAAAAATAAATAAATAAAAAATGTAGGAAATGCGTTTAATAGACTTTAAGCAAATAAAGCATCTCTGGGTTTGGTATACAAAAAAAAACAATAATAATAGAGAAGAATCTGAGGTATACAGCACAGCGTGTTCTATCAATGTCATAGGGATCTAGACACGTGAACTCTTATAGCTGCATGACCGCTATAAGATACAGGGTGCAATTCTTTATCTTTGTCCCTAACATTCACCAAACAGGCCAGAGAAGAGGCAAGAACCTGGGATGCAGTGCTATGTCAGTCTCTCCTGCTGAAGGACTTTGAATATAAATATCCTCCTCCATTGCCCCCCTCCTTCATTTTCCAGCATAATTATGCCTGTCACTCTTAAAGACAGGCCTTTAAAAAAAAAAAAAAAAAAAAGGTAGGAATTGCAAATTAGGAAATATTGATCAGGAGGGTGCACAGAGTAATTGATCTCTGGCTCTGGTGTTATTCCCGTGGCTCCTTGTGCCCAACGTGGATATTTAAAAAATAATAGGAAGATGAGAGCTGGGCAGATAATAAAGACAGTGGGAGAAAGGGAGTGTTTCAAATAAAAAGCACTCTATCTTGGGAAGAGATCTCTGACTGCACAGATCTTTCTGAGAAGTAGAGGTAAAAAAAAAACAAAACTAAAGTCTCTAAAGTATTTCAGTTATCTCATCCTACAACCAGCACTGTTCCTGGAGAGTCGCTCATGACCACATCCTGCTCTCCGCGTCCTAAATCTGTCAAGCTTAGTCCAGCACAATAATACGCCCAATTTAAAAGCCTTCACTTAAGTCAAGAGGATATAGGGAGAGGGTGTGAGAGGAAGAATGGGGTTTGTGCTAGGTTAGGAAAGAGTTCCTTCTCACACACGCCAGAATTACACATGTTCTCTGCTTTTAAATGCAGGCGAAGGCATTTCATTCTTCGAGGTGTGGCAAGAAGGTGTAGCTATTAAAACACCACAGCTTCAGCATACAGAAGAAATCTGAATAATGAACGCTCGCCGTGTGATCTGAAAGAAATTGCCGAGGTCTCGTGAGCACATCTCACACGGACGTGCTGTTCTAACCGAACAGCGTTTGAACGACACAGGGTGGAAAGTCGACGGTTATCAAACCCTGCCTTCTTCTTCCTGGGAGTGTTCAAATTCCTCTCTTAGTTTTTAGAATCAAAAACACACACTGTTGCCATCCTGATACAGATATGCAGAGCCCCGCGGCTTTAATGAGCCCATCCGCGGTGGGAGGCGAATACTTGTGTGCCAAAATCAGTGAAAACAAACCTTGTTAAAATAAGCATCCCTATGGACATCTTCCACATGAAGAAAGGCAGCTATACACGTACACATCACAGTTCTGCACAAAGTGGAGTCCTTCTAGTCTGAAGTAAATGGCTAAGTGATGTTCTTTTTCTTTCAATAAACACATCATGTGGAATTCAGGGACGTTCTGTTGTATGGAGAAATGGACCTTCGGCTTTTACGAATGGAAAATTTCCCGCTTAAAGGGGTGGTGGGTTTGATGTCCAATTGATGCCAATGTTCATGGTGTTGTTTCAAAGCAGTTCTCTTATTGCTATTCGGTGCCCCCCCCAGCCTGTATAAATCCTTTAATACAAAATAAGCTCCGGTAAATAGATAGTATAAACCATATACAAAATATTATACACACAAAACAATGACAGATGTATTATTATTATTCACCCATAACCCTACTCCTGTCTACTACAACAGCATTTGCTCTAGAATTGCACCACAGACCGACGATGCTGCCATTAAGCTGAATGACTGCATAAGAATCACTGGGAGGTTCCTGTGGAGAAAATAATATACTTTGTAATGAGATGGTGTGCAGTTAGTGATCCTTGGAAAAAATGTGGTAAATGGTAAATAATATATGACTCATACGGGCCACATGGGGGGGGGGGGGGGTGAGGCGGGGGGGGGGAGCTAGAGCAGGAAATGGAAAAATAAATCCTTGCAGAAAGCCATCTTTTAGTGCTGCATTATTACTTAGACTGGGGCAGAGTTGCTAAAGCCTGCTGCTCGACATGGACCTCAATCTAAAGAGTTTACTTTCATCTTTAAAAAAAAAAAATAATAAAAATAAATCTAATCCAGCGGATCACAAGAAGGTATCATTCAAAATCCTAGGTACTTCCTGTTAAGTTTCTGAAACCTTGCAATCAATATCGATTCCAAAACAATAGTTTTTTGTACGAGAGGTGTATGCTCTGCCTCGGGTGCACCGGCTCTAGCCCATGCAGAGTTTTGTACCTTCAATATGCATCTTTTACCTTAATTGGCTTTTAATTTAGTCCTCCTTAGATTACAATTATGTACCTTAAATATTTGCAGGTAAAATGTACAGTGTACGATTGTCTCTTTGCATTTCTGTGTATACATGTATACCTTTATTCAGTGGTTTCTGGCAAGAAACAAACATAATAATAATAATAATAATAATAATAATAAAAAACTTCACAGCATCATGTCTGAAGCATTTAGTGGTGAGTAAATGAAATGTCCATGTAGTTGGTGATGAAGATGATGAGGCTGCAACTTTCTACATGTAAAGATGAATTCATGGGTTAACATATGCTTCATGTTTGCTATCATCATCATTATCAAGATGGCAGACAGACACACTCGTACCCTTCTCTCCTTCCTCTGTGTACCAGAAGGAGTCACATTAAAATCCAACACACATTTCGCACTAAGTTGTTTTCCATAACAAGAACTGACAATTGGTACAAATATGATCTAAAATTTTTAGAAAAAAAAAACAAAACAATCAATATACCCTACAAGGACACAACAAAGGACTACTGGTCTCACGCCACTCCTCCAGGATGAGCCAACATTATGTCATCAATATTAGATGAGTACTGACCAGTGAAGGGTAAAATGAATAAAACATGGAGACCCAGATAGAGAAGTACGTACTGTCCAGGTGAATCTAGCCCTGAACTGACGCCTGTACACTCCCTCAGAATTGAGACTGGTAGAACGCTCTGAAGCCATGCTGAGAAACACCACACCGAACACTGTACTTTAACTATACGGCGATAAAGCTTCCCGTCCCAGCATTATGCAAAATCCTAATGATGACAAATCCATTTCATTATATTGTATTATACAATTACAACCCGGTTTAATAAAATGCACCAACAATAATATAGTGTGATATGAGACAAGACAGAGCTTAAACAGGTCTGAAACATCATAAACATGAAAAAGATTAACGGTGATGAAACGCTTATGACTCGCACTACATTTTAGTCAGAAGTGATTTCAATGGAATACGAGCCCTGGAACAGCAGCGATGGCGTAAATCCATTAATTCAGTCAAAAATCATTTCATCAGTTTAGACAACAGATAAATGTGCTTTTGATATTCTAATTTAGGAATGAGAAAACTATGAAGATACAAATGCAGAACTATTCATTACCAGACTGCAACATTTTAACTGATATTCCTGTTAATGCACCACCACACAATGGAACATACACTGAAATAAGATCCAGTTATACCGTGTAAATGGAGACTCTGCTCTGAAATATTAATAGTGGCTAATTACAATACTGGCACTGTGGACCAAAAATAAACAAAGAAATAAATAAATAAATCAAGGGACTGAAACATTATCATTTTTTTTTCTTGTAAAGAAAAGGCAGATACGTGGAAAATAACCAACATTAGGAACAACAACAAACTTGATGGGGCAAAAATAGACATCGTTTAAAGTGAAAGCTGGAAGGAAGTGCTTAAACGGGTCTCAAGCCTAAAGAACGGCCAGAACTAAGAAAGTAAGTAAATCTTTCCATAGACTATGAGAAATAAATGCTCATATAATTGGATGCAAATGACTTGATATGTCTTTAAAAAAAAAAAAAAAAGTTACACTTCTGTGTAACCTTACCCAAAATGACATAGTGGCTCCCCTAGGGACAGTGAATTGGCCTGAATGAGTTACTCACCATCCATGGAATCACTTGTTCATCTGGATGAGTCCTCTTCTCCACGCATGCACATTTCCATGGATTTAGCCAGGCCTGTCAGAAATTCCAGTTTCTTCCCAGGGCAATGTTTTAACGCTGTAGTCGAAGTGAGCAAAGAACCAAAAAGGTATTCTGGTCTGGAGTCCTTAAATCTAAGCACAACAGGAGTCCTGTCTACACACAACACTGATGTACAGCTCAAGAAACCAAGACGACCAACCTGTACAGGGTCCAATACACAGGTCACAACTAGAAGTCCAGGCAATGATCTTCACCAGCATCAAAAAAGGTTGTTTAAGTGACAAACACGAGGGTCATGAATGGTGCCAGACAGGCAGTGGAAACGCAGTATATCTGGAAGATCGATGAAGTCCCACAATAAAACGGCAGCTCCCTGTTCAAGGGGTGGGAAAGAAAGAAAGACGCAAGCTGAACCAGGACAGACAGGGTATGTCCAGGTTGAAGTGAAGCCTACACACAGTAAATTAATCATACCGTGCACTCAAACAACCTGCTCCTTTCAGTGGCTGGATCAGGTTGCCTGGCCTCTACTCTTACATGGCTGATTTTTTCCTCAAGAATTTAGAATATTCAGAGGCCAAAGCTTGTGAAAAACCATTTATTTTAGCGATGGTCAATGACTGCTTCATGCCAAAAGTCAGCAGGCTTTTAAAAAGGTGTACACGTTTAATACAAATACCTCCAGTGAAGCAAGGATGCTATTCGCAGCAGTTGGCTTGGTTTCAACCCCAGAGGATCAAAACAACCTTGTGGTCCTTATGAAGTAAGAAAGAGTGTAAACTCTCACAAAAGTCAATGGCAAAAAGGCATTGAGGTAGAGCAGGAAAAACACTGAGCTGTACCTAGATGCGAGAATAAAGAACAGACATTAGTAATGACTCAAGCTATTAGAAATGCCAGCGGTGCGGACTTCCTGTGGCATGCTGCTGAAAGTGGACGGCTTCCTGTTAAACATCGGCCAGTCCAGATAAACGTTTGCTAGGCCACAAATGCGCATTTCACGACCACATCCTTGTCCATGTACTAAACCACAGGCTACTTGCTTCAGCCAGAGTGTCCAGTAGCACTGACGGAGTGAAAGAATTTTAACCAGGTATTCAAAACCACTATATAAACGCACCATGTGCAGTTCTCCTGAGAATGTGTTTCCATTAGACGCTGCTAAAGGAAAACGAGGAACTCCAAATTTAATACGAGAGGAAAACTAGCATAAGGAGGCCGGGTGTCTGCGGATGGAACTGGGATGGAAATTCTCCCAAAGCGATCAGTTATCCAAAAACGTACACGTGCCAGATGCAGACGCAATGCAACGAGTACAGAACGAATAGAAAGAAGAGCTGAAGCTGAAAAACAGAGCGAAGGCTGTGGTTGCTCAAATACTAGGCAGAAAATTATACAGCTTAGAATTTCGCGAGTGGTGACTGACTAGTTTGTGTGCAGTCTAGTGGATTGACTCAAAGCCCCTTGCCACTAATTTTAGCCTTGTCTACTGGAAGTGGCCAGAAGTACTCTACTATTGATCTCACGACTCCACTCTTACGCGGATATGTGGAAATGTGTCCAGGTTCGCAAGTCTATTAATCAAAATCAGCTTCGTTACTAAATAAGTGAGTCGCAACACATTGTTTATCGGAATGGATGAATTCATGTGTTTCTTCACACACAAACCGTGTAGCTCTTTGAACTTCGTAACTCTTGAGAATGGAAAATTCGGGGTGTGTAATACTGTACGTTCAGAAATGTAATGGCGGTACAAACATCCACAATTTCATTCTGACTCTTAAAACATACGTCTCTGTTCCTCCTACAAAGCCACAGACCCTAGACCAGTTTACAAAAACAGTAATATCATGCAATAAAATTACAGATGCTTTAACCTGTAGTAGCAATAGCAAATTACCCACAATGCCAACAAGACAGAACCAAAGTTAAAAAAAAACAACACACCTTACTATTTAGCTAAAGTACCCTGCCTTTAATTTTCTAGATCACTCTGAACCAGAACATTCTGTTAGGTATGACTGAGAGAACAGGTGTCAGTGAGCATGGCAGTGTTCCTCCCTCAGGAGAAAAAGACCCCCACGTCAATCTGATACAGTCTCTTACCTTATTGTTCGAACAGAAAGGCAGTACTTCCACATCAGATTCAACATGGCCAGGTCATCCTTCACCTGGTTGCTCCAGATAGATTCCCCCCCCCGCCCCGCAAAAAATGTTTCCTTTAATCCAAAAGCAAAACAAGAACATGAAAGCTAGAAACACCGAACTGGCATCTGGAAAATCCGTGCCTTCCACGTCTTTCTTCACTTGACCACGAACAGTGTTTGATGCTTGAGAGCTCAAGGAGAGAGAGGGAGGGAGAGAGAGAGAGATGAAGAACTCAAACAAGTTCCAGTTACTTCTGTTGTTTCTGGTGTGTCCAATCCGTTCATTTTGTAGCCAAACCAAAACGTTCCCTTCTGGGAGGTTGCTAGGCAGGGCTTTTAGATTACCAAGTAAGGCTAGCAGTTAAGCAAAACTCAGACACGCCATGCCTTACTTCTCTAAAGTCAGATACGATATGGAATGTTCTATCTCCTAATTTAACGCCTTTCCTCTAGATAGTCATCACTTTTTCCAGCTCTACAGTCAGCTTCTCTCATCTGTTGGAAGAAACTCCGTTCCCTTTGTGTCTGGTGTATGTGAGAAAGACTGACGCTACGTCTGACATATCTTCTCGAGGAAGATCGGGCCAATCCTGTTCTGACCAGTGTTCATACTCCGAGATGACACACTGCGCGACTTAATCAATCTTAATAAAGTAAACGGTGTCGTAATGGAATACAGAGTGGAGTGTGATTTGTGGTCAGGAGTCGCTCTGAAAAATGCCTTTAAAGACCACTCCTGTTAAGGAGAGTATGAGGTCATCATTCAGGGCTGTGAGTGAATAAAGCTTGGCAAAAACAAACAAAAGAAAAAAACAACAACTGGAAATGGGTCATTCTCAAACTGTAAATTAAAACCACACAGGCATTTTCCAGGAAGCTTGAGGAGACCACGGAGAGAAGGCAGTATAGCAGAGGGAAAGCAAAATGCGGATTCGGTGCTTAGAAGAAGGAATACAAAAAAAAAAAAAAGCCCTGCAAAGAAAATTAAAGCGCAGGAATGTCTAAAAGAAATAAAGCAAGTGTATGAGGAGGAGAGTAATATTAGAGAGAATATGTGACCCAGGGAAAGCAATATCAGACACTGCTTTAGGGGGAATGTTTCTTCACTATTGGGGTTTTGCTATTGGAACCATGTTACCACCAGCACCCTCACCCCCCGTGATGCCTTTATTTGATTCATCATGTCGCTTTTGTAGAAGAATAGGTAGCTTGAGGCTACATCCGGAAACTATACACCCTAAAGAAACAGAAAGAGCACAGGGTTGTGTTTCATGAGACAAACACATTTCAGCACAGAATCTGTTCCCCAGAGTCCACCCCAGCACTGCATGTCTCTGTAGATCTGGATCTATACTATACACCCAGGACTGAAGGTAAACTGCTCTCTCGCTCTCTCGCTCGCTCTCTCACACACACAATCTGACAAAGCATTTAGGCTGTTACACTTCTGTAAAATATTCACCAAATTTAACACTCTTGTGATCATTTGACATGTTTGACAGCTTTTTCAGTGACAAGTGATGTGCTGAGACAAACTGCTAAAGTGTGCCCAACCTCCTCCATCTGAGTGAGTCTGACACCAACACCCTCCACTACTTCCTCTCATTAGCACGTGTGCACACACACACAGAGAGAGCAAGCGAGAGAGAGAGAGAGAGAGAGAGCGAGAGCGTGAAAGAGAGAGAGAGCGAGAGAGAGCGAGAGAGAGCGAGAGAGAGACAGCGCGCGAGTGAGCGAGAGAGAGTTTTTCTGTTTCATAAGCCTTCATATGTTTGGCAGCCGTAGACAATTTGGGGGAAATATTGCTCATGACCACAAAGACCCTGCCAACATATTTTCCCCTGATGTCTCTCACACATTTGCGGACAGTTTTGATAAACTTCAACATTTTTGCAAACTGTAGGACTGCACCGTTTCTGTTTCGAATAGCGGTCTTAAGACTGATTAAAAATCTCTCAAAATGCAAAGACGCTCGACGTGAACTTCATTACAGCCGAGGTTTCCTTCCACTGTCCCAAAACATGCCAGTAGATACACTGACTACACTAAAACTGCCCTAAAGTGTGAATGAGTGAGTAAATGTATGTGTGCAGAGGGTTCTGCAATGGACTGGCATCCCATCCAGAGTGTACTCCCATCTAACGCTCAGTGTTCCTGGGATTTGTTCCAGAACTACTGCGACCCTGACCAGGATGAAGCAGTTAATACAGATAGTAATGAATGGTTCATTGTGTATGGAAGTACAGATGATAACAAGAAAAGCCTCACAGGTTTTCTTGGGTATGTGTAATTCATACATACCCCGACCGACCACTTTATTAGGAACACCCCGACACCTGCTTCAATAACGTGCCAGCAGAACGATACATAAAAGCAGATACAGGTCAAGAGCTTCAGTTAAAAAGCATCTCAATATGCAGAACATGTCAAACCTTGAGGCAGATGGACTACAACAGGAGACGTCCGCATTCGGTTGTACTCCTGTCAGCCAAGGACAGGCATCTAAGGCTACAGTGGGCGAAGGCTCACTGAAACTGGACAGTTGAAGATTTTAAAGACGTCAGGTAGGGTCCGGATTTAATATCAACAGCTCGAATCCATTCCATGGAACCAACCCGGATTGTGCCAGCAGTTCTACTGCCGGTGGTGTAATCGTGTGGAGATTACCATTTTCTTGGCACACATTTGGTGCTTTAATACCGATTGAGCGTCGCTTGATTGCCACAGCCTACTTGAATATTTTGAACTGAACTTGTTCTAATTTTTTATTTCAGCTCAATACTAATAAAATTAATATTACAAAAGGACTGTATTTTAAACTGGTGACCACGGCACTTTTCTTTGAATAAACTTGTCTCATGATCAGTGTAGACAGAGGACGGTGAAAGGAAAGGAAAGGAAAGGAGGCGCGTGTTTCTCAGTGAACGCAGAACTGAAGTGCTCTCGAACGCCACAGTTTTCTCTCTATGCTCTCTTCACTCAACCACAAAGAATGATCTCGTATTATATTTCACGGGACACGCACACAGAGAAATAACATTTTTGTGGCATCAACAGCACTTTGCATAGCTTAAAGTAACAGTAGATGATCGTTTCAGATTTCTCGATCACCATGCTATATACCTTTACTGGTATACACGTATACCCTTAACAGTGAAACAGTGACAGGCCAAGGCAAAACAGGACCGAGCAGATTCTTTACATACAGACTATTAATTACACCGCAGTCCGTTTAAGAGAACAATGATGAACTATTAAACATCTGGTGTGATTAGCTACAGACTACCAGTTTGATCTTATGCTTGATCAGTCAGCAGTTTCAGCCCACATAGTGCTTCAAAATCAAAGTAATTAACACTTTCACAAATTTTGCTGATTTAGTTTCTATTCCTCCTCAGCAAAAATTGCCCGTGGTGGAAAAAGTACTATACTGTGTTCTGTAGTATAACCTCCCTCTCTCTCTCTCTCTCTCTCTCTCTCTCTCTGTGGGATTCAGTTCTCTAACTTCAGAAGGACAGTAGCTGAGATTGTCCGAGACTGCTTAACTAGCTCGGTGTTAACGAGCTGCTGTATACGTTTCCATTGGTTGTGCTTGTGTGTATCCCAGACTCTCTGTGAAACTCACGTGTGTGAAATGGATCAGAACTGGTACTTGACTTTTAAGATCAGCTCCTCTCATCTAGACGCCCGATGATCAATGTATAGGAATAAACATTCGTAGGTAATGATGTACAACCAAACGTACATAAAATACATGAAAACTGTACTTAATCGTCTGAAAGCCAGTGAATTGTGTTGAGTTACCGGAGTGGAGTAAAAGAAGGACATCAAGCGCTTCAAGAGCTCATGTGTTTGGAATGGCATCAAGTGATTCAGCAATCTAAAAGACATATCGGTTTCTTAGCAACCTTGATGGAGTGACGCCTCTGCGACCTGCTAAAGTGGGTCTTTCCTTCCCTTATTACAGACAGTCCCACCAACCTATTCGTCAGACTACTAGATGGGTGCATCCAGTTGCTTTGAACACCACCGTTATTTGCCCGGAAGTAATGGAACATCTCAAAGCTCGTCAAAGTTTGTAGTTCAGACTCGGTATACGGGAATTTTCCTGTCTGAGTCACAACCTGACTCAAAACAAAGTGTAAACCAGGCTTGTGGAAACTCACAATATAATCTAGCCTATGCGCTGCCACAATGTCCAGTGACATCTACTTGGACTATCGGACATTACCAGTCCCACCAACATTTCCATGTTTTGCATAGGAGTGTAATTTAAGCTTTGAGTTATGGCTCAAAAATACATCAAAAGAGCAGTCTTTTTCTTATTAGGAAAAGGGACATAAACCATTCAACATACGGATTAGGAAAACTTCCCATAAGTTTTGCATAAGTGTTTTGAACTAGAGTAGTGTCCTCAGTTTGTGTCAAGGTAAATGCTATTAATCCATCCATCCATCTTCTATTCCGCTTATCCTTTTCAGGGTCACGGGGAACCTGGAGTCTATCCCAGGGAGCATGGGGCACAAGGCGGGGTACACCCTGGACAGGGTGCCAATCCATCGCAGGACACAATCACATACACACTCACACACACATTCATACACTACGGACACTTTGGACACGCCAATCAGCCTACCATGCATGTCTTTGGACTGGGGGAGGAAACCGGAGTACCCGGAGGAAACCCCCGCAGCACGGGGAGAACATGCACACTCCGCACACACAGGGCCACGGTGGGAATCGAACCCCCGACCCTGGAGGTGCGAGATATATTTGACACATTGACTACATTTATTAGGGATGTCATCGAAAAATTTAGGCAACACTTTGGCCGAAAGAGAAGAAAGGACAAGAATTTTGAAGATAGTTCTTGTTGTATCTGATCAAACTCCAACTAACCGTAACCCTTAACCACCAAATCCTAATCTACACAATGCTGTATAATACGACACAACACATTAAACACACGAATCCTGCCTGAAACACACCGAGTTGTCACTAGACTTTTAGCTCCCACCCAGGTAGGAGAAGCTGTATCAGGACCGACTCCAGCCCGTGTACTTTTTATTCTGCATTCAGGGGTACTTGGATAACGTTAACAGTGATGATAAAGTGATAAAATACGCTGTTTTTTGTTAGTTTTTTGCGCTCTCCTTCACCACTCAAACACTTTGAGCACAGCCGAACAACAGAGAAAACAAATGTTGGCCATGTTGACAAATTCTTTGTCTAAAGGATCACCAACTGGTGATATTATTAAGAGTGGAAAAGGTGAAAATGCTCGTTTCATGTCTTTCACGTCACGTTCTGGATGATTACATCGTTAGTTCATTGATTTTTTTTTTTTAAGTGTTAAATCACAAGCAGGAAAAATACCCGTAATATTCAAGCTAGAATTCAGCTCAGATCCCCCAATTACACATGTGCCATAAGGACGGGGGAAGGAGAACTCTTCCGTGCCAGTGCCTGCAGGTTTTATACAGATCCACAGCTGAGATGAGATGTCATCACCACCAGTGGGAGTTCTTCCACATCTTTGATAAAAATCCAGGGTCAACTCTACCTTCCTGAGATCTCAGCTGAAAGATTCCCCCCGGCACTTTCTATGCTATAATGAGAAAGAAAGATGACTACCCCCAGGGCAGTGACGAGTATGTAATTCAGACCTATCCAAAGGAGTGATATTTTAAATAAGAGTTTTGCAAATTTGGTTTTATAATACCCCTGAAGTACACAAAAGGGTTATAACTAAGATGGTGTATTTTCTCCACTGACGCACATACACCTTCATTAACTCCCCAGCTAATTAGTAAGCACTTAATGAATTGAATAAGCAGTTCTGGGAAACAAAGCCTTACAACACACTATATAATGATACTCGAGGATAATTTGGTGATTTTTCCACGGTCAAGAACAGACTTTGCTGTGTGTCTTTTAAGATTATTACTGGTCACATGATATGAGATGATCAATAAGATTTTGACTTGGCACGGTGGCTTAGTGGTTATTGCCTCGCACTTCAGGGTTGGGGGTTCGCCTCCGCCCTGCCCTGTGTGGAGTTTGTATGTTCTCCCCGTGATTAGGGGGTTTCCTCCGGGTACTCCAGATTCCTCCCTCAGTCCAAAGACATGCGTTGTAGGTTGACTGGAATTTCCAAATTGACTGTAGTGTGCGTATGATTGTGCCCTGCGTTGAGTTGGCACCCTGCCCAGGGTCCCCCGCCTTGTGCCCCAAGTCCCCTGGGATAGACTCCAGGCTCCCCCGGCTCTGTGTAGGATAAGCAATACAGAAAATGGATGGACGGCTGGATGACATCATTTGGTGATCCAGGACGGAAAAATGGAAACATTCTTGAAAGTGAGCTTTGAGTAATAAGGATACTTATTCCGTCCACTAGCATGCTCTGTTTATGTTTCACCATTGCAGGGGTCCTGTGAGTTTTGTGTAATTCGATGCTGTCCTCCTGTTGGTTGCTTTTTGATGAGTGTGATAAAATTTATGACACCGTCATTAACTGATAACTGATGAGTGTCAGAGCATTAAAGCAGAGCAAAAAATGATTACGTGGAGAAAAAGCTTTCAGAAGACAACAAGCAATCAAAAAGAGTCAAAGCATTTGAAATATCTACTGAATACATACTGTATCCATCCACACATGCTCACAACCAGACCACACACACGTCAAGCTAGGGCCAAGATAGAAGCACAGAACACAAATAAGCAGGGGTGTAAATGCTCATCAGGTCAGAGGAGCACAATGGAGCCCTCATATTAAGTTACCCTAACCTGCTGTCTCCTCAGCTGCTAACCCCCCACTCTCACTGTTTCCCATTCACTAGCTCTGCTTGATGATTTGCGATCAATATCTGGGTTATCATTGCCATGGCTGCAAAAAGGAAAGAGCACTGACACAGTAAACAATATTCCAGGTCATTTAAAATACTCAATCATACTGCTTGAAAGGAATACAGATGCTGAGTGAAATTAAGTGCCTTTTAGGCAAAAAAAGGAAAAAGAAAAAAAAAAGAGAGAGTATTTTCATAAAACATCTATGCTGAAATAAGAGTTAGTTCAGTTGTGTCCCAAATGACACACGATACACTTATACTGCGCACTATACACTTGTACCGCGCACTATACACTTGTACTGTGCACTACACATGTACCGCGCACTATACACTTTTACCGCACACTATACACTTGTACTGTACACTATACACTTGTACCGTGCACTATACACTTATACTCTGCACTATACACTTATACCGTGCACTATACACTTGTACTGTGCACTATACACTTTTACCGCGCACTATACACTTGTACTGTACACTATACACTTGTACTCTGCACTATACACTTATACCGTGCACTATACACTTATACCGTGCACTATACACTTGTACTGTGCACTATACACTTTTACCGCGCACTATACACTTTTACCGTGCACTATACACTTGTACTGTGCACTATACACTTGTACCGTGCACTATACACTTATACTGTGCACTATACACTTATACTGTACACTATACACTTGTACTGTGCACTATACACTTTTACCGCGCACTATACACTTGTACTGTACACTATACACTTATAATGTGCACTATACACTTATACTATGCACTATACACTTGTACTGTACACTATACACTTATACTGTGCACTATACACTTATACCGCGCAATATACACTTGTACCACGCACTATACACTTATACTGTACACTATACACTTATACTGTGCACTATACACTTTTACCGCGCACTATACACTTGTACTGTACACTATACACTTATAATGTGCACTATACACTTATACTATGCACTATACACTTGTACTGTACACTATACACTTATACTGTGCACTATACACTTATACCGCGCAATATACACTTGTACCACGCACTATACACTTATACTGTACACTATACACTTATACTGTGCACTATACACTTTTACCGCGCACTATACACTTGTACTGTGCACTATACACTTATAATGTGCACTATACACTTATACTATGCACTATACACTTATACCGCGCAATATACACTTGTACCACGCACTATACACTTATACTGTACACTATACACTTATACTGTGCACTATACACTTTTACCGCGCACTATACACTTGTACTGTGCACTATACACTTATAATGTGCACTATACACTTATACTGTGCACTATACACTTATACCGCGCAATATACACTTGTACCACGCACTATACACTTATACTGTACACTATACACTTATACTGTGCACTATACACTTTTACCGCGCACTATACACTTGTACTGTGCACTATACACTTATAATGTGCACTATACACTTATACTGTGCACTATACACTTTTACCACGCACTATACACTTGTACTGTACACTATACACTTGTACTGTGCACTATACACTTATACCGCGCAATATACACTTGTACTGTACACTATACACTTATACCGTGCACTATACACTTGTACCACGCACGATACACTCTGCTGTCTAGTGTATGAATTTTAGAAGGGTAGTATCGTCTCAAACGGCACACTCTCTGTATTGTACTAACAGGAAGTACATGCTGTTTCCCAGTTGAGGGCAAATTACGTCAAACACACCGAAGGCGATGGTGCCAGCATTAGCGAAACAGACAAACAGATCAAAATGAATTGGTACATTTTACTGTTTATGGTAATGTTTCATTTTATGCCCAACAAGATCTCAGTCACGGAGGCGCAATCGTCTCCGCAGGTGAATTTTGCTCGCACAATTTAAAATCAACACAGTGAGTGGTGGTTGAGGATATGGCTGCTGGCGATGTAAACATTTCTTTTTTTCGTTCAGCATCTGAGCCTGTTATAGCCCCTCCCCATCCGCTATGTAAGGAAAGCTGCGACCGTTGAGTACAAGTGGCCATCATTCCATGAGTGCATCATCCTGGAACTTAAAGTGCACTTTGTTTTTTGGGGGGATTTTCATTGTGAACACACTAAATCACACTATTTATACTACACAATGGCATAGAGTAGTGCATAAGTGTGCGATTTGGGACGCACCTTTAGTGTTTAAATCAAAATGAAAGCCCCCTTACCTTTTGTAGAAGCCACTGAGGGGCTGCAGGCACAAGAACTGCCAGTAATCCAAGCACAACGCTTTAAACTTTAACATGGTCTTTAAAGGAGACAGCAAAAAAATAAACACTTTAGCAACTCAGCTGATCCTCGAGTCCAGTGCTGAGCTATCCACATGGTTCAACACTGCTGAATCGGTTTAACACTCATCTCAGCACCTGACCAGAAGGTACATAAGGAAGAAGCATCTCCTGAAACCCACAGAGATTCAGCATGGACAGAATAACATGCCATAAACACTGTCGCCCATCATGTCTCTTCCACTGTGCAATGAAGATACCACACATGTTAAGAGACATACACAAAGGCCAGCTGTGGATTGTTTCTCACTCCTCCATGGAACAGACATGCTCTGTGTGAACGACTGAACCGTAAGCTAAAGAAGATTTCCTCCCCCCATAGATCTCATCCGGTACGTCTCTTGCTTTTTCTCTCTCTTCCTGCTCGATGGACAAACAGAAGAAAAAGCTTTCTTCTCTCTGTCTTTTCCTCGCCTTTCTTCCCAGAGATCTTTGGGCTTCTCTTATTGTCCCCCAGAGCAGATGAGAGCAGCTAGGCTCACAAACCCCCCACTGGCCGGGCTCGGATTAATTATCCCGTATCTGATGGTGCACACCCTTCAGCAGCCATGTGGACAGTGAGTGGAGATAATCAGAAGAAGCACATGGTGCTCAGTGAGGACGCTCTCCTACCCCAGCCAAGGCCTCCCTCAAAAATGCTGATGCTGGTTGCCAGGCAACGGAATCCTGACGCTAAAATACTAAACCGAAGGCTGATGATAAGGTTGCCGATTGGTCAACGACTAGGAGGGAGGGGTGTCCCACTGAGGACTGGCTTTTTGTCTAGAAACCACTGTGTGCTGTGTGATTTATTTTTCTATTAAATCAGTCACACCAAAATATCATACATAGTAGTGGAAAGCAAAAAAAAAAATAAATTCAAGGCTCTGTACTAGAGACTGGGATATTTCCTAAAAGCCCATTAAAACGTCATTCAGTATAATGATATAGAAAGATATTTTCCTATACTGTATACTACATTATTTGGACTTTGTATTAAAATCACTACGATCTATACACACTTATTTTACAATCTCCTTATTATATTGTAATTGTAAGTTTGAAAACCTTTAGAAATGCGACTTTTCCCCCCCATTTTTTAGCAATTTTAACACTTTCTTACATCTTTAAGTAAAAAAAAAAAAAAAAACGTTTATTTTAAAAACACAAACCTTCCTTGGAACACGTGTGTGTGCGTGTGTGTGTGTGGACACTGGTCACTACGCGAAGGTAAATTTATTCTAGCCGAGTTAAAATGTCTCTGCTCCCTCTCACGCTCTTACATTCACAATCTGCCACTTCGAGGAGCAAACACACGCATGCACATTCAAGCACAGTCTGTCTCTCTCACTGACACATGCAAGCATGCGCACACACACACACACGCACGCACGCACGCACGCACGCACGCACGCACGCACGCACGCACGCACAGAGACAGTGTCTGAGTGTTGGCTGTTGGAAAAGCAGAGTGTTTTTGTGTAAGTGGACAGTGAGAAATGTGCTCATTCTCACTGCCAAGTAAAGAAATACAATCGGGATGCTACGGTTCCCACAGACTCAACAAAAGCACCATCACGAAAACTCTCCAAATCATCACAACGCATGTGATTAATAATCAGTGTTCAAAATCCTGACATTTTGCGAGTCTAAAATTTACCCGAATGTCCAAATTTATTTTCTCCGGCCACGACATTCTGTCCCGTTACTGTCAGGATCGATATTTACACATGATCTATAGGCAGAAGGGCGCTTTAACTCGAACCCTGCTCCATAACAAGCACTTAATTCACTCAAACAACAAAGCCCGATTCATTCCACAAACAGAACGCGCACGGTTAGTTCACTCAGTCTTTCTGCAATTTATAGCCGGGGAGTGTTTCCATTCTGTGGTCCTTTAACATGTTTAGAGCCCATAAATGTGTAAGCATACGGAGTGGCCACACATGTTCCTGGTTCGTTAATGGGGCCCTGCAAACAGCTCTTTTGTCTGTGGGGCAGTTAAAGGGGGGCATCTTGGCAAGAGGGGGCAGGGGAATGAAGCAGGGAACACACGCTGCTGCTAAACGAGGACACATCCATCATCCAGCTGGCTGAGGCGAGTCAGAACGGAGATGTTTAGAATACAGAATCACAAGGGTTTTTTTTACCCAGGGCGCGTCTAAAACCCAGATAAATGTGTTCAATGAGAGTTTATAAAAGAAATGAATATACTGAATCGGAATGAGAGAAGACGCAGGCACAGACAAAAGGAGTTATGAAGAAATGTCTTAGTGTATCTGTGTGCTGAATATCCAGCCGGAACACTGAAAAACAGAGAAAACAAAGACAACTAGTATTTACTTAAAATGCAAGCCTCATTTATCTTCTAAACAACAAAGCCAAGCAAAAGTTGTAGAACAAAGCTAAGGAGAGCCACTAAGGCCTTTCAAGTGTTCAGCCATCAGAGCCACTTGTACACCAGGTGTTAAGTCTTAGGGCACAGCTGGGTTACGGATCCCAGTGAATGAGCTCCAACGCCAATAACTACTAATGGCCTCATTCAGCACCTGGGGAAGGACACAACACGACACACACACACACACACACACACACCTAGAGGCTTTTCCTTCAACCTTCACTGCCTTTCGAATCGATCCCTTCAACTCATGATTCCAGCGCATCGTAACTTGAATGTCTCTCATGGGAAATCGGATCCTATTTGAATTTCATAAAGACCCATTAATTAAAGGGCATATATTGAATGCATGAGTTAATTGGGCGATTTTTATCACCATTTACTCAACCCTGGAAGATGAAAAGCAAAAGTCTAAAACCTTAAAAAAAAAGATTACTTTTCAATCCTCACTTCCTACACTCAAAATCTCAGATCATGGAACAGTCAGATTATCGGCGCCCGGACCGAAGAATGACAGAGCATCAAAACGTAGGCAATTACACCGTAAAGCTGGTTATCATTCGCATGTAGAGATGTATTCAGAAATATGGAGATGATATGAGCTCATGAATGTTTAGAACTCTGTTCAAAGGCGGTTTTATGAGGTCTCGCACTGGGAATCATAGGAGTAAATGCCTCCAGGTGTAGAAACGGGCCAAAGTAAACTCCAAGTTGGACTACGACCTTATATTAAGTGCATGACACTGATGAAATCTCCACTACTAGCTACCATGCTATCAGACTGATTTGTTCATGATGCTACAAATCTTTTCATCGATTTGCAAAGTCGTGCCATTGCTAACGCTGTGATGTAGCGAGGAGGGACAGAACATTTACGGGACACACACGCCCTGCTATTGAAATATATTTCTATTTCTTGGCCAGCTTTTTCTACAGTATATTTTTGCATATTACATTTTAAAATATAATCAAGCCTAAAAAAAAATATCCAAGGACAATTTCAGATTGAGATTATGAGCTGTGAAAACAATGCTAGAAATAACTACACACAAAAATGACTATAGAAATACTGCTTACACACCATATATAGCAAACCTGTTTACTTAAATATGAAAGTTTTCTTCAAAGACTTGTAGATCTCGAACATGTGGAATACAGAATAGAGTGAATAAAACATATAGGGCTCCGGAACAAAGACTTCGTTAGACGGAAATATGAGTCTCCCATGGGATATAACCGCACATGCTTATTACATTTTCTTTCTTTTGTTCCATGAACAAAGGGATTGCTGTGTAAACGAGACAGAAATCATTAATGATCTATATAAACTATGTACTACATTCTCTGTGAAGCACTTTACCAGACCGGCGTTGGTCGTCGGAAATGGTAAGTTAATGCACCAGCATGTGGAGCACGGTGTGGAGGAAGTTCATGTCCACTTCCCCTGTCCAGATATGACCTGATGATAAAAGGTCATGGTGATGTTTTTATTATTTCTCTGGCCTTACGGTGGGAGGGGGCAATACGAGCTAAATGGAGGCAGACATTATTCCAAGCGTGGTGGCCGAGTTTAAAGGCTCTCACAGGGCCACTGCCAGTTCGTTCGAGACAGATGGGCGTGTAATTGGGAGTTATTATCAGGGCACGCGGGCCAGATGGGGTCAGAGCTGGAATGATGAGCACAGACGGTGTGTTCGTGGCCTAAATTTGGGAAGCTGAGCAAAGGCTTTAGGTGTGAAGATATCTCGGGTCTCTGTGTTGCCTCCGATCGAGCTCATTCCCAAATCAATTTGGTTGGCTGGTGATATTTTGATCACATGCTTTAACGAGAGGATAAACAAATCCAGAAGCATATACTCTCTTGAAAGCATGGGAACAAAATTGATTTGGGAATGAGCTCGATACAGAATAGACAAATCCAGAAGAAAGAGAAATTTTCTAAGCTATAAAAGGTGCTTCATATATTAAGATATATAGATTTTTTTTTTTTTTTTAAATGACACCCTGAGGTTTGCTTACTTGTTTTAATTTACAGTGACCCTCTGAACTTAAGGGGTAATAATGAAAACGATAAGGATCAGGATATTCTTAGGTCTCTCATTTAAGCAGGACAAACCCATGTTCTTCAGCTCACATTCGGAACGCAAGCAATCATCTCCTCTGAGGTTCACGTGCGAACAGAGATGGGCGCGATTCTCACACCCGTTTCTGAATTACAACAAGACACTGCTATTTATAATCTCAAACACCGCCAAGTGTATAAACAACGTAATCTCTTAATCTCATTCCGATTATCATGAGTTAACATTATCAACGGTGTTATATTCTATTTGATTATTAGGACTATGTAAACATCACAGCAGTCTTCTGAAATCTGGGCACTTTTTTCTTGTGAATGAATATAATAAAAGGAAAAGAAAAGAAAAAAAAAAAGAAAAACCATACAAATAAGAACTCTAAGCTCTATATACTTACTCTAGGCCTTAAGATATACGAACTCGTACCCTGCACTGTTAATAATGCCAGCTGGACTTCTCCTACGCGTTCTTTAACCGAATGGTGCAGACGATGCTCTTAAATTGCACATATTCAACATCTCTGCACATATTCAGTGTGACAAAAGTCACAGCGCCTTAGAGCCGTGCTCCCTCTAGTGGATCGGAATTAACACCCTTCTTTATTCAAACTCCCTTCGGTCATTTGTATCCTCTTCCAGGAGATATCCGGACATCCAGCTCGGCATCTAAAAGTATCCAGGTCAAGTACTCGTGTTCGTTTTCCAATCACGTAAGAGTACACGTGAAAGTAGGACGTTCTCAGGTTGTACGGTGATCAGTGTTAGGCACAAATGTCATAGGGCTCCTAGTCCTAGTTTGCGAAGGGTGCCAATACTTTAATCTTACTGGACAAAAAGGGGAAAGACAAAAGACCACGAGTTAACTCATTTCTTTCGGGCGTAGAGTGCACTACATTGGTAATGCTTTAAGATTCCTGTAATGAGCATTATTTATTGCGTTAGTTAACATTTACAAACCATGGACTGTAGCATTAATACCCCACAAGCATCATTAACAAAGTAAGAAAAGTACATTGACATTTATTAATTGACGTTTGTTAAAATGCTAACCAAACACATCTGCATTGTACCAATTGTCAAAATATGCCAGATTCATTAGAAAAACAAACTAGCATGTTCCTAAATGTTAATAACCTCCTGAACTCTCCAGATGTAAACATGGGGAACTGACTCCTCAACTTTCCAGTGAACAACCACAAGCAAGTTCTTTAAGGTGCTGGACCACTGATGGTATGAGTAAATTAATTGGTTTATTTGGATTCTTAGTTAAAAAACAAATCAATGCTGAAGCATTCATGTTAACTAGAATGCTAAATAATGTCGGTTTGGGAACCTTAATATAAAAAGCATTACCACTACGTTTATTCTACAACGCCATTAGGTTACAGCCTATATAGAAAAGTATTATATAATGAAGAGGAAGCCACTTGGGATCTGGTAAATCTTTATGTTGATCGCGTGTAGCTTGTAAATCAAGCTAAATGTTAGTGGCAAGAAAACATTATCGTGGGGAAATAAAACTGTAGGATAAAATATTACTACTGCGTTACTACTAAATATTACTGTGCCATCTGGAAGTATCTAGAAAGCTACTCAGACTCATGCCTTATTCCATTACAGAAGGATTCCTTCAGTCAGATCAGTGGGTTTCAACAACTGGAGCAAAACATTTCACGTGCATGATTAAGAACGATGTGCTACAATACACCTGTTCGTGGAAGGTCACAGAGACTGTTAGATCACATACTTAAACAAACAGCATCATGAAGACCAGCAAGCTGTCAAAACATGTCTGAGATAAAGTTCTGGAAAAGTACCAATTAGGAATACAAGCATCAATCAGGGTATTAAACAACGTCCCACATACAAAAAATGGAAAGAATATGGCACCATGCCTAGAGGAGGCCATCTATCTATCTATCTATCCATCCATCCATCCATCCACAGGACAACCACTTCACAAAGCTAGGCATTTTGGAAGAGTGGCAAGCCATTAAAATCCCATTTGGAACCCAATGACATGCTGGAGACTCCAAATCTGAAAAAAAGGATATTTTGGTTGATGACCACTACCCATCACCCTGAGAACACCATCCACACTGTGAAGCATGGTGGGTAGTAGCCCCATATTGAGCGTTATCCATGGCCACTTGGTTGCTTCCCTGACTAATCCCTTCATTATCTGGTCATGGACTTTTTGTGGATGGCCTCCTTTAGGAGTCTCGGTTGTGCTATAATCTATCTATATAGTAGTAGTGGCACGTAGGGGGCTCAATGTTCAATGCAACCCAATATGGCTGCCCACTGCACAAGCACCGGTAGCAACTCATTTAAAAGTACTGGGGGGTTTAGGTCCATTGTAACAAAAACAGGCATTTTGCTTTGAAAAGCACCACTTCGTGTATATATATATATATGAATTTATTCGGGGGAAAATCTTTTTCGATGTCCTCAAGAGCTCACAGCTTTATATGAAGGCAAATGGCGACCCAGTTTCTACAGTTTCATTCTAAACTAGCACGTACTTTTAAATGACGTACAGAACATGAGAATTGTCCTTTCATTTCCTCCTCAACGACACGCATCTGAGACAGAGCGCACCAGCTGCACCTAAACACCCGTGCAGGATAAGCAAACGTTAACGCTTAACATAGAGCGACATTCGAGTGAAAATTTCACATGAGCAGTCATGAAAGAGTGGGCTGAGCCTTTGCTTTGAACCTGTCGTCCGTTGCAGGTGAGCAAAACAAATCCAGGAAAAAAAAAGAAAAGAAAAAAAGAAAGGTGAATGAAATGTCACCAGTCTCCAGCTGCTTCGACTGTTGCTCTATTTACAGTGGAGAGTCATGAGCAAGCAATCAGAGCTGTTCAGAAACAAAATCAGCCATCACGGATTCATTTGGGCTTTTGTGAAGGAGCAAACGCTCCCTCGTTAGTTGTGAGTGAAGTGCTGCTTGTGAGTTCTCTACATCTCTGAGATTAGAACACTTAAGCTAGATCTTTTGCGACTCGTATGAGTCATCGACTGTATTTAAATTCCGAGCATACCAGGTGTTTGGGTAAACGAAGGCTGCCCAGGATGTCCTGTGGACAGACTGCTCACAGATGGTAGCAGTGAGTGAGGTAATGGAAAGTTAAAAAAGGGATTTCTATCTAGATATTTATAACTGCCTTACCTTAAAAGGCTTTGCTGCTAATAAACAGCTGCTTTTTAATTCCATTCCTCCACGCTCCCGAAGGAATTCCTAGAATCGTTATTTTTAGTCCGTTAAAGCTGAATACATGTAAATAAAATGTTTGCACTGCGGCAGAGTGAATTCTGGCATGACCGCTGCTGCATGAAACAACGCATTTGGAGACGCCGTGCAACCCCTCTCAGCTAGTTTAGAGCCGGATCAGCGGTCCATTCCAGCATCGCGGAGCCTAGAGTTGAACATGGCAGAACAAACCGTCCAAATGCTGCTGTAGACACTGCATCCTCCATCCATCATTACGCTAGAAGGAGTTTACACGTGGCACTGTGAGCTCTCAGTTTCAGAATCAACGATTTCAGACGAGCCACCAGTCATAATAGACACAAGATACACAAATGTATTATTTCGCTCATTTACTGAGATTTAGAAAGAAAAACAAAAGAAAAAAAGTCTAAAAAAAGCGCTGAGGCTGGAAATGTAACGTGTGGCTTTTGTACAGCTGCTAAATGAAGTGTGGTTTGACGTATCCAGTACAATCTAAAATAATAATAATCAATCTAAATATAGATCCCGAAACAGTGTTTTGCTTTAACTATGGAAAGGATGACTAACCGACTACGTTTTGTTTTCAATTATTGTCCGACTAGTAAAGCTTCGTAGACGTCCATCCCTTACTATTGCAGACAGCTTTTTGGAATCGTTGTTACTGACTATTCCGTAAAATAAAATAAAGACGACATGGACATTTGCGATGTTAGATTCATCCTCGGTGGTCTTTCGGGCTCCCAAGAACACCACTATGCCACAGTGAATAGAGAGAGCGTATGCAGAGGAAAGAAAATCCTTCGGGATTCAGCCGGACGGTGTGCCGAAGGGGCCTAAAAATGACCGCCGCGTGAACACGAGCTGAACATGCTACGTTACTGTGGGTACATAAATCAAACAGATCTCACACGTAACGTTTTACGACAAAACAATGACAATGGAAAACGTTAGCGCTGCTGCTAACGTTCTTCCTGTCTGCGTCGATATAAAACTAAAGGGTAATTAATATTTAAATGCGGAAAAAAAAGTGAGAACGTATGCTTTTATAGATGAGAGGTGTAGCTTCAGAATTAAAGTATAACTTTATAACTAGCCTCATGCCTGAGAACACCCTTACCCGTGATCAAATCTCTATAATACAATCATGGTTTATTGCTTTATTTGAACCACAATTACATCCGAGAGATTCAAGAAACAGAAAGTAGCACAACACAGCTGATAAGGCACTATTAGATAAACTAGCCAATTTATCATTTATAACACTAATTATGAATTAATTAGGCTTATTGAAATCCTTTAATGTGTTTGCCAACCGTATCTTATCTTACTCACATATACTGCCGCCCAACCAAGTGTTCAACGCATCAAATATTAAAAACAAGTGTTTCAATATTTAATCACCGTTCATTTATGATTATTTGATAGGATCAAGGGCACCTCGACAGAAAGACTTCAAAATGATTTGCCACTGTGGAAATCATGGAAGCAATTTAGACGCATGACTTCTGCACCTCTATGTTCCCATCCTTTTATAGATTCTTGTACATTTACAAATCTCATCTGAATACAAATCTGTGTGTGTGTGTGTGTGTGTGTGTGTGTGGGTGTGTTTTCCAGACATCATTTCATACTGAAGTTAGATTTAATGCTTAAGCAAGCACGCAAGCAACCAACCAACGGTGACCAACACAAAATGTGACAAATGGGTTCAGGACTGCTAGCAGCTACAGTGCCATGGCGATGGAGGAACAACACTGTGGGGCATCCAGCTGAATTGTACTCTGCTTGTTAGTGCACGAGGCTCGGTGCTAACTCGCATTACCATCACCGAGAGTGGCCTCCAATCCCATGTGCTGAGCTCACCTTCTTCCCACAGCATTCACACGCTCCATTCTGAGCTCTCACATGGGTTTGAGAGAGAGAGAGAGAGAGAGAAAAAGAGACTGGTTAGAGAGAGAGAGGGAGTGATTAGTCATGGGCTGCTTTGAAGGAATAATGAGTGATCAGAGTGACCTTGAGGGATGATCACATGACGTACAAGGCAGTCCCAATCCTCCCCTCCCCCAGGATTTAACTCTGAAGGTAGCGTTACATCAAACCAAGAGTTAGAGACGTGAAGACAGTCTGTGCTTCAGAACAGATGACATGAGGCTATGTGGCAGCGACAGCTTAACGCACCATAAACAATTTTCTAGTGGTTAGCACGTTCACCTCACACCTCCAGGGTCGGGGGTTCGATTCCCACCGTGGCCCTGTGTGTGCGGAGTTTGCATGTTCTCCCCGTGCTGCGGGGGTTTCCTCCGGGTACTCCGGTTTCCTCCCCCAGTCCAAAGACATGCACGGTAGGCTGATTGGCGTGTCCAAAGTATCCGTAGTGTATGAATGGGTGTGTGAGTGTGTATGTGAGTGTGCCCTGTGATGGATTGGCACCCTGTCCAGGGTGTACCCCGCCTTGTGCCCCATGCTCCCTGGGATAGACTCCAGGTTCCCCGTGACCCTGAAAAGGATAAAGCGGTACAGAAGATGGATGGATGGATGGATGGATGAATAGGACCAGAGGTGCTGGTCTTACAGTATCCAGATACAAATCCACTTGAGAAAACTTTCTAACATTTAAGTATTAATTTCAACCATAAGTGATCACTACCCTCAATATGGACTGAAAGGAATAGCTCTAATATCTACCTTTATTCATTAATGGAAACGTTTTGGATTTAAAATGTATGTCCATTTGGCACGTTACACATATTTTGAATGAACAGGAAAGCATAATGTAAGTCCTGCCATGCAGTTTCAAGGTGAGCCACAGTGAGCTTACGGTCATTCCTCGACACTAAATACAGAGGTGTACACAAGCCTTAATAAGATTAATAAGTTTATGTAAAGTGATCGGGACATGGTTTGTGTCGGAACTAAAAGGAGCTGAAGCAGAATCAGGCGCATTCGTGCAGTCCGTCAGCGGCAAGGCTTTTACGGTTTCCAAAAATAGAAAGTGTGACATCATCAGTGCTACGCAAAAGCCTGTCCACAAGTCTTCAGTTTGAATGTGCGAGGCATGTCAATGCCCGGTCTCATCCCTCTGCACGCAGCTGAAAGAAGCTCAGCTCGGCTCAGCACAGCCGAGGTAAACATTCGAGACATGCAGGGCACGTCCTCCTCTCACACTGCTTCTGAATTAAGCTGCACAACACCACTCGGTGAGAAATAAACGAAAATCATAACACACACAAACGGGAATAAAAACGTACTTAATTGTTCATTGTAACCCCTCTAATCACGACAGTGACACGCGTTTAAATCTATATGGTGTGTACGTTCCGGAAAATAAAGACAACAGCTGTAACAGGATCAGTCACTGTTAAAGCAAGCAGCATCTCTACATGTTAACACCTCACTCACTACAGACGGTCGAGATCACATTTGGAATAAGTTCGTGGATAAGAATGAGTTAATGTGATGTGCATTACTTCCTTAAACTAAACACATACACTTTAAAGAACTACAGTACTCACAGGTAGTAGAGTCTGTTAGCCATGACGACGCCGTGCCGTCTGTGGAAAAACACAGGGGCTGAGTGTAATGCACGGTGCCCGCTCACATACACACACACACAAACAGAGGCGCGTGCACACACACACACACACACACACACACAGCTTTCCTAACAAGCTCACAAGCTCTGCTAGCTCATTCAAGCTTAACCATGGAGGGCGGGGATTCATGAGTGTGTTTGTGTGTGGGTGTGTAATGCAACATCAGCATTCAAGACGACACAGGAAATCAGATGAGCCCGTCTATGAGGTGTAACATCAGCATCCTGCCAGGAAAGATCTCTCTGTCCCAATTCAACGTTCCAACACCGTTCGGAATAAGGCATACGCCACTGCTCACTCATGGTGGCCCTGGTCTTTTATTTCAATGACTGTTTACAGCTTAGCGTCTCAACTTTATCATGGCCCAAGGATGCAGAGACCTGTCAGGTCTGCTGGTAACCATGGCAACAGAGGCTGTTCGCCAAGGCAGGTACCATCATCAAGAACGTGTCGTGGCGTCAGAACTTCCCTCCTTTTCCGCCATTACCGAGTGATGAACCATTAAGGGCTAATGAAGTATTGTGCAAATAGGCAGGCAGGTAGAGAGTATAATTATATTTGGGAGTCTGGCAGATGGTGCTTGACTCAAGTGAGCGATTTTGGCAAGTGCACAGTAATAAGGCTTTCCAGAACAGGCACAATTCATTAAGAGATTTATCTGCTGGGAAAAAAACAAAAAACAAAAAAAAAATTGTGAAATGTAGTGGGAGATTTAATAAAAACAAGCAAAAGTAGGATCTTTGAGGTGATGAATATCACTACAGTCACACATGTAGAGAAATCTAATGTAATGTGAATGTAATATATTTCGGTAATATATTGAGACTGCAGAAATGTTTGGTGGAGAGAAACTCAACGTTTCAGAGGATATCCATCATCGGCTGTAAAGCAAAGGCGTAAAAGACGCATTCAAATTTTCAAATTTTCAAATGTGTGTTTAAATGCCGTGAACATAACACCGCTGAGATCACTGGCAAGCGAATTTGGAAGAGAAAAAAACCAAACAACGAACGATCTGGGTCAAAATGAACCATCCGTCCGTCCATTTTCCGTACCACTTATCATACACAGGGTCGCGGGGAGCCTGGAGCCTATCCCAGGGGACTCTGGGTACAAGGTGGGGGACACCTTGGACTGGGTGCCAACCCACTGTAGGGAACAAATGCACAAACATTCGCACACCCATTCACACACTACAGACAATTTGGAAATGCCAATCAGCCTACAGTGCATGTCTTTGGACTCGGGGAGGAAACCGGAGTACCCGGAGGAAACCCCTGAAGCACGAGGAGAACATGCAAACTCCGCGCACACAGGGCGGAGACGGGAATCAAACGCCCAACTCCGGAGGCGCGAGGCAAACATGCTAACCGCTCCGCCACTGTGCCCCCCTCAAAATGATCCATAAATATCAATATTTTTTAGTATTATTATTTTTAATGAGGTATTTTAAAGTTTCACAGCCCCAGAGGAGCATTAGTTCTTAAAAGTACAATGAGCAATTTACAGCCAGACACGTGCACTGTACAGTCTGTACCAGGTCACAGCTTTTACTCAGTAACCCAAGAGAAACCAAAAATCATTAGACATATAAACTCAGGAGTCATAGCTTTCTTTCTTACCGTGTGTACTTTACGGGACAAAAGAGAAAATCGTTGTCATATCCTTAACTTAGGAACTTAAGTTAGTCTAGAAAAAGAAGGACTTCGTGAATGATCTGTCCTGAGCTGCTATCTGGGTGCGAACGCTGTGATTAAATGACTTTCACTACACTAATAGGTATCCATCCATTACCCACAATCCTGTCTGAAATATCTTCAACTCTGAGTGGACAAACATTTTTTTTCCCCCCCTCAAAAATATCACGCCTGCTGCTGTAAAACACGTCGTGTTACTTCAGGATAAGAGAAAGGGAGACGCCATCTTTACATCTTCACAAAGGCGGTTTCTTTTGACAGTGTTCGCAAACAGTACACCGATCCTCTCGGATTTCTCAAAATACTGCAACGTCATCGTTTTACTGTGATGAGTGCTGCTCAATTGTTCTGCAGCAACTCACTGCTGTATGTGTGTGTGTGTGTGTGTGTGTGTCCATTAAAAAAAGACCTGGACAGGAGCTTTCAGATAAAGGATTAGTGCATGGAATGCTTATACATGTAAAAAAAACCAAAACAAAACAAAAAAAAAAAACCCACAGCTGATCAACTTTACCTGTTGGATAATAATCAATAAACTGCAGTGATCTTCGCTTTATTACCAGTTAATGCTTTGGCGCCAATTAATTTCGGCAACTTAAATAGAATAAAATGATCCGTGCCTGTTGAAATTTGATGTGCAGCATTATGGACAGAATAAAATTTGAATATCATATTAACGAGCTCATACAGGACATACCTACACCTATAGTCATGCTTTGCTTACAAAGATCTTACAGCACAACTCCAGACTCTTGGAATACTCTTCCAGAAAACATTAGAATTGCAAATATCAACTCAACATTGGCACAAGACATGCTTCCCGAATCAATAAGTAGATGAGATGGCAGTGTGTGTGTTCAACTAGAGATACAGTCCCTTGCATCATTGTACTTGTCAGGGCAGCAGGTGAAAGAGAGGCCACTGGCAGTCCCTGCCACCTAGTAACAACAGCATGGAGGTATGCATCTGGAGACGTCTCCGTAATAACAGCAGTCATCCAAAATCACATCATCATTTGAAATGTTTCTGCACTAGGGGTTGCACAGACTGCATGATTAATATATTCACTAATCACCGCTGTGGTGATATCGATTAGTCAAGGAGGTCAACTCCAATTCTATAGTACATCTACAGTACACAAGAATACGCTCTAACGGACCAGTAACACTCTGCGTGAAGTCGAGAAGTGTGTGCGTGCGCACGAGACTGTTTATTAATCCCATTCCTGAGGAAATTCATCCCGTGGTTATTTTCCCGTCCCGTATAACAAAGTAAAATTGAAATAAACTCTGTTTCGTCGTTCGATCCGATCCCACTCGGGTTTAGAATCAGACCAGCGGTGCATGGCAGCCCAAAGAGCTTGATCCAGACCGGAGTTTTGGATGCTGCTGAAGCCCGGAGTTGAACGTGGTGGAAAAACCTTCAAGATGTTGTTGTAGATAGCACATCCTCCATCTATCAGTAAGCTATGAGGACATTCTGTGCTGTGTTACACACCATCTTTTTTTTTTTTTTTGCGGCATAAAATAGTGATGTCCTGCAGGAACGGACAACTTTTTTGAATCACTGGCAAATAAAAATGAGCAGTCTGCTAGTCGTACTCCTCGTCTGTGCACAACGCCTTCACCTGACAGTGTTGCCAGGTCTGTAATTTCAGAATTGGGCTTTGGCTGAGGATTTTGGACTATATGAATGTTTGAGCCAAACAGGCAAGCTGTAGTATTTTTATTGCTTAAGTCCTTAAATGCACTATAACTATTTACACACGCTGTGGTTCTGAATAAAATCCACTGAATCACCAAATGGAATGGTGCATCAGTATTGGAGCTATCTATCTATATCCATCTTACATCCATCCATCTTCTATACCGCTTATTCTTTTCAGGGTCACGGGGAACCTGGAGACTATCCCAGGGAGCATGGGGCACAAGGCGGGGTACACCCTGGACAGGGTGACAGTCCATCACAGGGCACAATCACATACACACTCACACACCCATTCATACACTACGGACACTTTAGACACGCCGATCAGCCTACCATGCATGTCTTTGGACTGGGGGAGGAAACCGGAGTACCCGGAGGAAACCCCCGCAGCACGGGGAGAACATGCAAACTCCGCACACACAGGGTCACGGTGGGAATCGAACCCCCGACCCTGGAGGTGTGAGGCGAACATATTATATCTATCTATCTGTCTATCTATCTATATTATCTCTCTCTCTCACTATATACTTTATTTAGACAGAAAAACTATCTGTTTAACATTGTGTTTTGCAGTATTAATATGCGTTTTATAATGTTATTCATTTTTACATTTTACAATACAACTGTCAATGAAATTCATGATTTTGGGGATAGTCGTTATGGTCATTAGGCAGTCCAGTCATCCTTGCTGGAGGGGTTTTTAGTGCATAGGCTACTAGTAGTGAGAGGAATACTGATAGAAAATGAGACACTGGTAGAAATCTGTCAACTGGTCAATATATTCGAATGCTGTTTGAAAGGTCTTCAAGCTGCTTTGAAATTGATGTACGTTTATGGCATTGAGCGATGGCCTTTCATCAATTTGTCAGTTCCCTTGACATTCTAACAATCACCATTAAGCATCATAACACATCCTTATTATTATTATTATTATTTTTTTTCTTAAAGTCTCTTGAACCAGGTGTTAACTGTCAGACAGACCACCAAAGTGCCACCGTAATTATGCCATTTTGACTCTACAGATCCATCAAGCATAAATTATTCATCATAGCTCATCTACCGTTCAGTAACAAAGCAACCGTGGGTCTCTTAAATCCACATGACGAACAGAATGAGGACGATGAAACTTGCTAGGAAATAATCAGTGTGGCGTGAATCACACGGCTCTAACGAGAACGGGATTAAAAACACTAAACTATATTCGCACATGTAGCAACAGTTTACACGAAAAATGTCATTATTTACACGCGATACCTGAAGACTTATATTCGACGTCACGTTTAGGCAGCAAAAGTGTGTGTGCTTTGATTTATACAGTCTAGAATTTTTCACAAATCACGATTAAAGAAATGTAGCTCCATCACTTACCCAGACAAGCCGTACATCGCCGTGCAAACGCTCTCACGTTAGTGAACCCGCGCGACGCCGTGGGAGTTGTCGGGACTTCCTGCATGCCATGAGCGTTTACGAGGGAATGACGGATGTGCAGGTAGACCTCACTCAATCACACCTTGAAAGAAGCTGTCAGAAAGTGTCACGGAGTAACTTTGCACTCAGGTTTAACAGATCCCAGACACATACAGACATACGCACACATTATTTACCATGTGCCAGCAGTGTTTCCACACTGAGGGCTCTTTCTATTCCATCTCCAAGTTTGTTGTAGCTGGAGCCACTCATCAGAACCCAGCATGCTTTCAAGCCTGGCAGTTTTGACAAATGGCTTGTAATATTTGTCTCACACATGCACACACAGAGTCTGAGCTGGAGCACTGAGAAAGAAAGGCAGCAGGCGGAAGCATCTCTCCGATCCGGTTCAGGCTCAATTAATCTGCCACTTCTTTTCTATCTGGGAAGACGAGCCTGGTGGTTGATTCGTGCACGATCACGTATATGCCAAGACATTTCTAAAGCATGCGAGACTCTACGCCATGCCTTTCTACACATCCCCGCTGAAAGTACGCTGAACTCAGCATCCACTCAAACAACATGCCTCTTTGGAGTCTCTCCGACTCGTCTCAATACAAACACACACACACACGCGCTGGAGTGGTCCTCTCCACACACACCGTCTCAGTGGAAGAGTCTCTCGACTACACGCACTGCGTCTTGGAGAAACCCTACAATCAGTCCCAGTTCTGCGTTCTCTGAGACAACAATGGCAGATGATGATCAGAGCGCTGCTATTAATCTCAGTGACGTATTTATTGTATTCCATGTACAAAGCCCCGATTACGGCGTTTAAAGCTCTACCTTATCTTACTGATCTCCTGAAGCAGTGTAGCCCATCCTGAGTACTGCAGCAGGCCTGCTGTTAACGCCGAGGATCGCGTGCAGCTCAGCTGGAGGATCGAGTTTGAATTCGACGTCACCACTAAACATGCAAATTTCATAGGCGGAATCCACACGAAGTGTAATGAAGTTAAGATTCAAATCGATCATCGGCTGTTATCACGTATAACACAGTGAAATCTGGCTCAAGTTTAAAAAGAGATCGCAATTCAGTCGAGTGTCGCTCCGAGACGAGTCAATTAACATGTGACTCGAGTGTGACCGGTCCGACACTCAGACACACACACATACTGTAGACGTGAAGTTTGTGATAATACCACTTTTAACTTGTGTAGAAATACATGCCTGTGTGTTGTGTGTTACAATTTCACAGGGGTTTTTTTTTTTTTTTGTCATTATTCCGGCCAAAAACGCCTGATTTTGCATTGATTTCTGTAATCACACAATCCTGGAGGGAGTGTACACCCTTGTCAGAATGAGTCATGTTAGTCTACTATACATTGTCTCCCTCCTCTGAATAGAACTAGAAGTACAATAGTGTTAAACTCTTGTTCAGAAGAAATCCTCATGGAAGGTTCTGCATATGCTATCCGCTCCATTCAATCCTTTAACCGACATCTTGATGGCGCGTGCAGACAATCTCTCACATCAACCCAAATACCCTTACACTAGTACTTCTGTCTGAGGATGAATCAGTTGTACTCTTAACACGAACCTTGTCCTGCCTCAAGGTGGGGAAGGGGGGGAAAAAAAAAAAAAAAAACAAACCCACCACCACATGGTTAAAGATAACCAGTAGGGGGCAATCTCTTCACACATCATCACACACTTGGCCAACACCTCAAAATTACTCTGCTGAAAAGTTGTGGATCAGATTAACAAACACTATCAGATGATCTGTTTCATGAATAAACAAATGAGTAAAGGTTGGGTATTTTGTCTCCACTGAGACGCCATCTATAAAAAAAAAAAATCGAGAGGCCAGAAAACGTCTTGAATTTTATTGTGGGGATTCCGTAACGCACGCTGAAACATGTTCTAGGAAGCGGTCGTTTTCTTTGGAATGTGGAGGAATGTAAGGACGAAGCACTTATCACTTAAAAACATCCCTGTGATGTATTTGACACACAGTAGTGTACACAGAGCCAAGTTTCTTCCTAATAGAGCAACACAACGATTACGCTGATGTTAAGCAAAAACCTGAAGAATTAGGATTAAGGCTCTCTAACGGACAGAACTAGCACAGTGCGATTATATCACTCTACATGATTGGAAGTTTTTACACACAGAGTGACAACACACGACGGCGAGGCGATACATCTACAAAATATGTACACGATATCTACAAATACAAAAGGTCATCCGTCTATCGTCATCTCCAGGACGGCTCATATATAGGATTCTCGTTCGTCTTTCGGTGTTTAAACATTCTTTTTTTTAAGAACACGGTCTCTTGTGTTGCGCATGCAGGTGACGAACCGAAACTCACAAATCAAGAGCACAAGAAAGAGGCTCAGTCAGCAAGCAGTGAAACCCTGAACATCAAGCTGTCGAGTGCAGAAGGTCAGCTTTAATTCCTATATGGATCACCCATTATAAGACTGAAAGCTGTTTTCTCGCAGCTTCTTTTTCATTTGATTTCACACTGAAATGATTTTCAAGCAAAAAAACAAAACCGAAACACCAACATGTTTTTAGATGCGGGTGTGTTTTTTTTTTGATAGACGAGTACATAAGCACTCAGTTACTTTCATGTTCGGCCCATTAGTGCCTTAATGTATTCTCAAATATATCACGTCACTTTTCTTTTCCTGCACATCTGGCAGTATTATTAGATATGTTAGTGCTGAAAGAACAGTGCCTGTCAGGAGTCCCGTGCTTGAACAGGAATAACAAGCACGGGGTAATCTGGATAATGTCTACATGAGTCTTTCTAAAGTAATGAACAGAAAAGAGATGAGCCATGAACCCCCATGTAAAACGGTCATCCAAATGAGTACTTGGAGGGGAGAAAAAGCCTTACTGAACCTGGATTAGTTTTACAGGTGAAGGTGGGGTAATGCAATGCTTTTCACACTTTTCTCCCGGAGAGAGACACTCTCAGAAGCGCCCTTTTCTTTCATCTCCAGCCGAAAGCAAACAGAATTTATAATCATAGGACAATCAAATATGGACAACATTTTGACTTGTGTCAATTGCGTGGCCATGATCCCTAACACACGCCCTACTTAGTACGCGCACGGGACATTTGGTACGACTGACATCTAGACATTGTGAAGACACTCTCATCCTCTGGAGACATAAATATATTTATTCATGTACAGAAACCACTTCATTCTGGTCAGGGTTTCAGCAGATATGGAGTCTATAGCAGGAATGCACATTCAATCCCACACGAACTCACACCCAATGGAAAAATGAGTGTGTGACCAATCCATCAATCCACCTACTGGCATATTTTGGGTGGGAGAATTCAGAGAATCCAGAAGAAACCCATACAGACATCAGGAGAACATGTATGAAACTCCATACAACGAGTTACCTGGGCTCAGGATTGAACTGGGGACCCTGGAGCTTTGAAACGGCAACGCTGCCCACTACACCGTCATGCTGCCTGCTTAGCATACGTTGGGAATCTCGTCCAATCCGAGTAACCCTCAACAAAGTATTTAGTGGAATATGTTAACCCGCTACACGGCTCTGAGTCCTGAATGACTTCTGGGTCTTGACATACGCCCCGCTGCGTAAGCTATACAGAAAGGAATCCTCAACTGTAACTTGTGCGATATGTTTCTAACGGATTGAGCAATTAAAAAAAAAAAAGTAGTAAGATGTTACTACACAGCTCTCAGAGTGATGCTATTAGTTTCATTACAGGTTCTAGTTGTTATGTATGTTAGAGCTTCGCCACTTAAAATCAAGCTCCTTGAAGCTAGTCAAACTATTTTATTGACTGAGCAGTGAAGTAACGCTGATGAATGGTACACGGTTACGCGATCCGCATGGTGAGGTTTCTTACTGGGAGCTTGGTGCACGTTAGTGAAATGTTTTTTGCCCTAACTGCACAGACAGATAAGTGAAGAAGATTTGAGTAATTGCATACATGCTCTGAATAACCGGATTACTGTGCTATCAGCCAGTAGGCTTCATTTCTGAAATTCAGTAATCAGATATCAGGTATGCGGCATAGAGATATCAGACCCTCCAGCATTTCATGATCGCAGAAATGCACACCAAAATGGAGCAACTTCGCAACACCCGCAGGAGCTTGCGAGACGTGTCGTGATGTCATCAGCATGCGCCTTCAGAAAAAGAGCCCTCTTTGATTCACGTGCGTTGAACTTGAGTACAGCTAAAAGGTCTCATTTATCAACAAAACATCGCTGTTACGGACCAAACTGCAATTTCGCCAACTCGAGTAGTTTTCCACAAGATAAATAAAAATAAAGACGCACGTAAAACAAGTCACATCGCAGATTTCGAAAAAAAGCCGCAGCAAAGTCAGGCATTTTTGGCCACAACAATCACACCAAAATAAAAAATGCTGAAAAATCCTGTCCGGACAGATAGACCTCCGATCTTCACACCTGATGTGAAAAGTTTGTGCTGTTCAGAACAGACAAGGCAGGCATGAAGGCAAGAAGAAGAAAGGGAAAAAAAACACCCAAAAAATTTAATTTAAACTCAAATTCACTGTTCCAAAAGAACAAATTGGACAAAAATGACTAAAGGTGAAAGCCCACGTGTTACTAATTTCATCAAAATACAAAAATATTCATTCAACAACAAATGTAACAAAATTGAAACAGGCTTCAGAATCAAGTTTTTCTGTAAATGAGGCTAATTAATGAGCAGATGAGACATATGCTGGACATGCCTGTTTAATAACAGCTGAGAGAGAGAGAGAGAGAGAGAGAGAGAGAGAGAGAGAACGAGAGAACAAGAGAGAAAGAGAGAACGAGAGAGAGAGAGAACGAGAGAGAGAGAGAGAACGAGAGAGAGAGAGAGAGAACGAGAGAGAGAGAGAGAGAGAGAGAGAGAGAGAGAACGAGAGAGAGAGAGCGAGAACGAGAGAGAGAGAGAGAGAGAGAGAACGAGAGAGAGAGAGAGAACGAGAGAGAGAATGAGAGAGAGAGAGTGAAAGAGACAGTGAAAGAGAGAGTGAGAGAGAGGAGTGAAAGAGAGCACGAGAGAGAGAGCGAGAGAGAGAGAGAGAGTGAAAGAGAGAGAGAGTACGAGAGAGTGAATAGAGAGTGAGAGAGAGAAAGAGAGAGTGAGAACGAGAGAGAGTGAAAGAGAGTGAGAGAGCGAAAGAGAGTGAGAAAGAGAGAGAGAGAGAAAACAAGAGAGAGAGAGTGAGAAAGAGAGAGAGAGAGTGAGAGAGAGAGAGAGAGAACGAGAGAGAGAGAGAGAGAGTACGAGAGAGAGAGAGAGCGAGAGAGAGAGAGGAGTGAGAGAGAGAGAGAGAGTACGAGAGAGAGAGAGAGCGAGAGAGAGAGGAGTGAGAGAGAGAGAGAGAGTACGAGAGAGAGAGAGAGCGAGAGAGAGTACGAGAGAGAGAGCGAGAGAGAGAGAGACTCATCTCGAACACAACCTTTATCAGAGAATCTGCACACTGTACTGAACACAGCGGTCATCCTGCTATACCCGTGTCTCCTTGGAAACAGAGGTTTGGCTAGGATGCGTCAGCGAGAAAGACAGTAGGAATGACATGTAAACACACACACACACACACACACACACACACACACACACACACACTCACTTGCCTGACTTGCTTTCATACACACATGTTCTTTCCTCCAGCAGAAAGAACAAAACACATGGAGTCAGCTGGGAGAGTTGTTGAACAGCCTGTCACTGTGTGTGTGTGTGTGTGTGTGTGTGTGTGTGTGTGTGTGTCGGCACTGCTGGGTGAAAGAATCTCAACCGGGCACATATCGTATGCTGGACTGTAGGGCTGGTTATGATTATAATGCCATTCCAACATCCCTTCCCTCTTCTAGCTGCAGCTCTCTGCCATGCTCTGTTGCTGGATGCTGGGCTTGGCACTTCCTCCCTTCCGGATTGTAATGAGATCTTTGAAGGAACTAATTTGTATTTCTGTTTGATGGAAAAGGTCGGTTTGAGCAACAGCATCTCACCCTTTTCCTCGATGTGCTGGCTCTTTCCACCCTTTTTCCAGCATGACCTTTCTGCACCCTCTCTCGGGAACGGGCTTAAACAATAAATTCAGTGGGGCTTTTTTTTTTCTTTAAAAGAAGAAGAAGAAGAAAAAAAAGGTCTACTCCTGGACTGAAATCTATTCCCTGTTGATTAAAATGTGTGAATGGCTATTGGCACTACAGATAATCACAAAATCAACTCTCTTATTTACTCAGTTGATCCTCATATTGAATTTTAAGCTTTCTGGGTGTTTATTTTATTTTATTTTATGCTATCCATTTCATATCCCAACTTTCTCAGCAGCTTTGCTATTGGATAATCTTTTCTGTTAAGGCATATTTTTAAACGGTATCTAGATGCCTTTGTTTGGGGACTTTCCTGAGCATTAGTTAGTTAATTAGTCCTTGCAGATCCACATATCACTTTCCTTTGCTACTCTTTATTAAACAGGTTTGCAGGAAAGCCAATACCATTCAGTCATTTTCATTCACCGCTTCATTCTGGTCAGGGTCGTGGTCAATGTGAAGTAGGAAGGTGGGAATACACCACAGACAGGATGCTAATCCATCACAGCCTTTACACACTCATTCACACACACAGCCAATTTAGAATCCCCAATCTATCTTCCGTCACGTATCCGAGAGGTGGGAAGAAACTGGAGAACCTGCAAGAAAACGCCGTCATGTGGAGATGATATAAAACTGTACACAGACAGAAACCTGAGCCCAGATTCAGGCAGCAATGCTACCTGCTACTGAAGATTCATTCATCTTCAGTAAGCTCTTTATCCCGGTCACGGTGGCTCCGGAGTCTGACCCGGGAACATAGGGTGTGAGGGGATACACCCTGAATGGAACATCAGCTCATGTGTACACACACTAACACACACACGTAGGGAGGGCCTCTAGCTTGCTCAATCTATATCCTGAATGTATACATTTCTGTAAAGCTGATTTGGGACATTGTCCATTGTTAAAAGCGCTATACAAATAAAACTGAATTGGATTTAGCCTAGCCAATCCACTTATCGGCAAGGAGGAAACCAGAGAACACAGAGGAAACCCACAGTGACATGGGGAGAACATGTGAAACGCCACATAGTCAGTACCTCAAGCTCAGGATCCACCCGGGAACCCTGGAGCTGTGTAGAAGCAACACTGAGCCACTGTGATAAGTAGACAGGCTAATTTGAAACTGATGTTAACAATTCAAGGTTCTTTATTTGTCACACACACACACACACACACACACACACATATATATATTACATACATGTGATGTGATGTAGTGAAATGTTTTCCTTAGTTACTCGTCCCACACTGCAATAACAAACTGACCACCAACGACTAAGGATATACACACACAATAAATATAGAAATGTAGTGAAAATAATAAAATACGGTAGACATAATAAAATATAATAGGCTGTAGAATAAAAATATAATGGACTATAGAGAATACGATGTGAATCAATGGAATATAATAGCATAGGATGTGTGGGAGCAGATATACAGAGTTGTAAAGTGTATGTAGAGACTATACAATGTGCACAGCTCCTTTATTATTTTTCCTTCACTGTAGTGCAAATTGTTTTGCGGACGAGTGTATGTATGCGAGGTAGAACAAGTGTCCTTGTTCAGTAGCCGGATTGCCTGAGGGTAGAAACTTCTCCTGAGTCTCTCCGTGTTGGTCCTCATTATCCAGAAGTGCTTCCTTGACGGAGCTCTGACAAGAGTCTGTGTCCGGGGTGGTGGAAGTCATTGATGATTCACCTGGCCCTGGTCCTTCATCGCTGGGTGCCTTCGGTCCTGGGCCGTGGTGATGCTCTCTGTTGGAAGACTCTCTCCCAGTGTAGAGCCCTCAGCACCTTGTGGCAGACCTTGAACCTGGCCAGGCGTTATAGATGGAAGAGGTGCTGGCACGCCCTCGTCACGAAGCCGTTCAAGTGTGTTGTCCAGAAGACGTCTCCTGTGAGCTGGACTCCTAGGTATTCCACAAGTGTTCTCACGTAAGGCCGAAAGCCGAACGAAGAAAAGGCCACCAATGTCGACTGCAAGCCTGCTCATGTCTGCGATAATATTCTTTGGACATTTAAACTCGAACTGAAAACCATCACCGGAAGCCTGCGCACTCTACTCGGCTACTAGAAGAAGTTGTGATGAAAACAGCAGCCAGAAGACAAATTAAGATAATGGTGACATTTAATGTCAGATATTTTAGAGACTGACTTGAATTCGCAGCGTGTTAGGATCTCGTGTACCAATTCTTATTATATTTAGTTAAATGCCTCTGCATCACACATCACACACACCATTAAAAGCTATATAACTGAAGCAACAGTTCAAGTACTGCTATGTTGCTAGAATATTTTTCCTCATCACGCTACACCATCACACTGCCATACCGTCCCACGCCTACATGAGACGATGCAAATGTACCGTACAGAGAGATTCGTAACACAAGCATTTAGAGTTCATGCGTGGACCGATAAAAGAGAGGAAGGCTCTTCCGCAGTGGGTTTGCAGTCGATAGAAGATGAGAATGTATTTTGTGGGGGCGCTGGATGTGTGTATAAAGGTTTAAAATGAGGTAATAAAACATGCTAAGGTGCTCTAATGTTTTCTGTTCTGCTTAATTCTCTAGAACCATTAACAAGACCTTAAAAGTCAGCCACCGCCATTTATTATTCCTGAGTGGATCCGTAAAATAAACTTTACTGTTTTGTAGTAAAACAGAAAAATAAATTTGAAGGACTCTCCAATTTAAAGCCATCAAAAACATTTCTCTCTCTCATTAGGAATCCGTGTCAAAGTCTTTTCCAGCTGTGCATCCATTTGCTGTACAGCCTACATTACACAGGGTCACGGGGAGCCTGGAGCTTACCCCAGGGGACTCAGGGCACAAGGAGGGGGGACAGGGTGCCTAGCCATTGCAGAAGTCTATAACTTAATTATTTTAAAAAGTAAAAAAAAAGAAAAGAAAATAATAATAAGGAATACATAAAAGGAAAAAAACACCACGTAATTTATCCGAATTTAGTATGAATAGAAAAGAGACGTGCTTTAAATTAACCGTTCATATTTTGTCACAGTTCTCTTTGGAAGAAAACTTGGGGAATTTAGGATTTCACTGAAAGAATCACTGAGGTGTGTGGTGTCATCATGCCATGATCTAAAGAGTTCTGTAAGGCCGTCAGAAAAATGGCTGTGGATGCCTAGGAGTTGGTCACGGAATTTAAAAAGATCTCCAAATTATTGAACATACATCAGGAAAATAATCTACAAATGGCGCAGATTTCAAACGAACGACAATTAGTCCAGAACTGGCCGTCCCACCAAATTCAGCCCGAGAGCAGACCGTCTGATGCAAAAAGGAGGTCTCTAAGAACCCCAAAATTTCATCACAGGATCTGCTAGCAAGTCTGGCAACTGTTGCTGTGCTCTGAACAGACGAGTCAAAGATAGAGTTGTTTGTTCACAGTAACAGCAGACATGTTTGGCGCAGACCAAAGACAGCTTTTCAGGGGAAGCACCTCATACCAACTGTGAAGCACGGTGGTGGAAATGTTATGGCTTGGGGTTGCTTCGCTGTTTCAGAGACTGAACAGCTGGCATTCATTGATTCAACTATGAATTCTGCATCATATCAAAGAGTGCTTAAAGATAACGTGAGGCCATCTGTCTGAAAGTTGAACTGAAAGTGGACCTTTCAACAGTTGTATTTGTGTCTATAGTGACCACATTTATGGTTTTTCAGCTAAAGCAGTGTAGTTTTTCGGCGTCTCCCATATCACAGTAAACCAAAAGGCTTAACCGAAAATGTTAGCACTTTCCAAGTAAATATTTTCCCTCTCATCGAGCAATCTGAAAAATATATCTCTAGTGAAGTCATTCCCGCTGAAGTACTAACCTAACCGTTATAGATGGAAACATGTGAACAGAGGTATGCTTGTATCTCGGCCCTCTCCCAAATGTACACCTTCGTTCATGTTGTACAGTGAGAGAACAGCCTAACAAGACAGCATAATCTACAAAAAACAAATGTATCCCTCTCCCAAATAGCCGTGTCGTGTATCCTTGCTCTATGAGCACATACGCTCAGACGACTGAGGCAGTTTAAGAAAATAAAAGGATAACAACGATAGAGAAATTATCCAAATGGCCTGATTTAATTTAGTAGATAACCAAACTGCAACAATTACCTAGCGCTCAATTGTAGTAACTTTTGCGTTTGTGAAATTGAAGTCGGGTTTCCTGCGGCCTTTAAACAATTCTATGACTGAATAACATTTTATTGCGAAACTTTGGAAACCCCTCATTAAACTCACATCCAGGGTGCCAAAAATGAGAAATGAAATAGGAAGTATAATTAGCAGCGTGACAGTCATATTACCCGAGATTGTGTTATTAAAATGACTTTTTTTTTTTTTTACTTTATAAAACTTACTAGAATATGAATTACTGAAGACAACACATTCATGATTCCATTTGTTCTGAAGGCAAACTAAATGCATTTTCTAAATCTATAAATGCTATATGAGAAACGCATGGGGATCAATACCGATTCAAAAGCAGGTACAGGCCTCTACAGACTCTAATAAAACATTTTGCTTGTTGCCTTTTTCAGCAAAAGACTATGCTGTAAATTTATTTAAAATTTTCACACTACCCTGGATCACTTCAGTTTACTCAGATCCTTTAATACACACTCACGCACACTTGATGCTAACCATAATTCACTAACCACTAATCACTACAGCTAAATAGTGTTGTACAGAGGGGGAAGTAAGTACTGGACACGTCAACATTTTTTTCAGTAAATATATTTCCAGTGAGGTTATTCACATGAAATGTTCACCAGACATCAGTATTAACTCAAGAAATCTGCAAATATAAAGAATTCACAACATTAAAGTCCATAAATAAAGTTATGTGTAATAAAGTGGAATGACACGGAAAAAAAGCATTGAACACGCTAAGAAAAAGCAGTTCTCCAAGGCAAGATAAGGCAAGGAACCAGCTGAAATCGGTAAGTAATTATACCCCCTATCTGTGCAAATGAATATCAGCTGGGTTAGTAAATTGATGGTCTATAAAAAGGGTTTTCATTACCAAGGTGTCACACAAGAAACATCTCATGATGGGTAAAAGCAAAGAGCTCTCCCAAGACCTTCGCAGACTTATTGTTGTGAAACATATTGATGGAATCGGATACGGACGTATTTCAAAACTTCTGAATCCTCCAGTAAGCACCATTCGGGTCATTATCCACAAGTGGAAGCAACATCACTCCGTCATCAACCAGCCACGCACAGGAGCTCCTCACAAGATTTCTGACCAGGGAGTCAGAAGAACAGTCAGAAGAGTAGCCCAAGAGCCAAGGAGCACTCGGAAAGAGCTCCAGAAACACTTGGAGGCAGCAGGTACCATCGTCACAGAGAATACAATAGGCAATGCACTCCACTGCTCACGCTCACCCGCAAGACTCCATTACTAAAGAAAAGACATGTTGAAGCTCGTTTAAAGTTTGCTACAACTCATCTGGACAAGCCTCTGAAATACTGGGAGAGTGTAGTCTGGACAGACGAGAGCAAAATTGAACTTTTTGGCTGTGATACTACACACCATGTTTGGAGAAGAAATGGCACTGCACATCACCCTAAAAACACTACACCAACAGTGAAGTCTGGAGGTGAAGCATCATGGTGTGGGGCTGTTTTTCATCACATGGTACTGGAAGACTTCATATAATTGAAGGAACGATGAATGGAGCCCTTTACCGGGAGATTCTTGAGAAGAATCTGCTGCCATCCACCAGGATGATGAAGATGAGACGTGGGTGGAGCTTCCAGCAGGACAACGATACAAAGCATACAGCAAAGGAAACTCTCAATTGGTTTCAGAGAAAAAAAATCAAGGTGTTTAGAATGGCCCAGTCAGTCACCTGACTCGAATCCAACTGAACAAGATTTAAAGACAATATGTTTAGAAGAACGAGCCAAAATCACACCTGAATACTGCGGAACATTAATCTCTTCATACAGGAAGTGTCTTGAAGCATCATTACAAACAAAGACTTCTCCACTAAGTATTAAATACATTTCAGTTAGCGTGTTCAGTACTTTTTTCCCGTGTCATTCCGCTTTATTACACATAACTTTATTTATAGACTTTAATGTTGTGAATTCTTTATATTTCCGGATTTCTTGAGTTAATACTGATGTCTGGTGAAAATTTCATGTGAATAACCTCACTGGAAATATATTTACTGAAAAAGAATGTTGACGCGTTCAATACTTATTTCCCCCACTGTTTATTTGAAATGACATTTGCCTTAGTAACACACTTTAGCTTTAGTGAGGTGCTAGGCCACTATGGGAATGGAAAAAAAGGTGTCCCTACACTAGTCTCTGTTTTATCTATAGCTTTCATTAGTTTTTATGAGACCTAGTACTGACAACAGAACACAATTTACAAGAGGCGGCGATTTTTTTCATGAAGACATTTCTTGACGTCCAGTAAAACCTCTAATTTAACTAGCAATTGGCCATTTGAGACTGCTGGAGAAATGCTCAAAGCTCATTATCCAAAATCCTCATAATTACTGAAAGATTAAGATTCCCCAAACCAAATCATGGAGGAAGAAATAATAGCAACAAACCAGGGATGAACCAAGAGAAATGAACGGTTTGGTATTTTGAGTTTTGATAATGATGATGAGTCTTTATTTGCCACGTATACATTACAGCACAGTGAAATTCTTTTTTCTTCGCATATCCCGGCATGTTAGGAAGTTGGGGTCAGAGCGCAGGGGCAGCCATGATACAGCGTAGAGAGGGTTAAGGACCTTGCTCATACTGCTCATACATACTGACTAAAGAAGGACACACTCAGTGAATACGTCTATGTGGATTTACATGATCGTACATCCTTGTACAACACACTCACTATAAGAATGTGCCAATCAATCCATCAACTACAGTTCCTCCCACCACCTTTACCCTTGAGGACAAACAAGACACACTTATTTTGATTAACACACATTCTTCACAGGGTTCTGAAAGGAAGCTCTTGTTGAACCACTAGGGGCCATTTTTAGTAGTTCTGAAATATCTCCAGATAGGAGAAAGGAGCTGAACCCGATTACAGAGACTCCCAGTCAGTAGCCAACACATACACAAACTCTTCTACCTGCCTACAAAAAAAAAAAAGAAAGCACAGAACAGCCAATGAATCATTGGTACCATTATACCCAGGACACGTGTTAGTATTTCTCTATATGATTAAGTCTCTTATGATTAATATTGATTACTTATGTGATAATAGCTACACATCCCCAGACCTTAAACACAGCATCTGAGTCCCGTCCCCCCGCCGAAACACAGACATGAGAAAAAGAAAGTACACGTCCATCAGTTTTTATTCATCAGTGCCTAAATAACAACTGTGAGGTCCTCACCAACGTCTAGAAACAAATAAATAACCTTAGGTGACAAAAAAAATCCAAACCCAACAGAACAGGTTTCAAATATGTGGTCATTTTTCCCCAAAAATAAAAAAACAACCTTCAGAAACCAGGTGAGGAAAAATATGTACACCCTGCAACTCGGTATCATGTAGAACCATGATTTTTGTAGTAGCTTATCAGTCTCACATCGCTTTGGAGAACTCACCGCTTGGCCCACTGTTCTTTACAACACTGCTTCAATTCATTAATGTTTGAGGGCGTGGTGAATTTCAAATTGTTTGGAGATGGCCTTATAACCATTCCCAGAATGACGAGCAGGAACAGTTGCTTTGCTGAGGTCAAGGCTGACGTCCTTTCATCTGGGCATGATGCAGAGACACACCCGAGTGCTCCAGAACACCAAACGCTCTGCTTTTATCGAGGTAGTCACATCACTTCTTGATGATTAACTAATCGTGTGCATTTCATTAGTAACACCTGCTCTAATTACTCGCTTAATGATTTTGGAAGTGACAAGGGTGTAGGTATTTTATCCCACCTGGTTTCTGAATGTTTGTTTAATTTTGTTGGGGGGGGGGGGTGATAAATAGATGTTAAATAGATGTAAATATTAGGAAATGAAAGTTGAAATTCTGATCTATTAAATCATGCTCATCTTTTGATCTCGACCCCACGTTTTCAGTTTACAGCAAAATAATTGGCCTCCCCTCTCCAACACACTCAGAGCAGACTCTATATTGTTAACTGAGACTGTGATTGTGCTTTTGATGAGCAGTGCTTTATATTCCCTTCTTGCGCTTGAGAGGTACTCACTGTCTCTTCTCGTGTGTGTACACAGGTCTCAGAGAATAACTAAATATCTGATTTGAAGAAGAGTTTGGCTTCCTGCATGGCCTTACCTGGCACAGCAAAACTGCTGCAAGGCCGCATTGAATAAACTAAACTAAATTACAAGACCAATCCTGCTAACAGAGTGAGCTGAGCTAACAAAAACACCTTGTGCCAACAGCATTGACATTATTTTCATTAGTCCTATGCAACTAGCTCAACCTATGGGAATTTGCGGGTGTTAGACAGCTGAGTGTCATAACGTACAAAACACACACACACACACACACACACACACATTTAACTATTCAGAACTGTGTTAACCCATGTCACGCAGCAATATATCATGTTCCAAAAGGTTTCTTTGCTGAATATTTCTGCATTTTGCTCCGAAACGAGTAGCAAGGTTGAAAATAATTGGCAACCACGTTAATGACAGGAGGACACTGAGGGCATTCGACTAATCTTTTGAAAGAATTGATCTTTAAGAAATTTCAATAATGTGTCCTGTTGAATATGTGGAATATTCCAAGTAGGACTGAATGTGTTACAACCCGCTAATCATTGGGAAGGGGAGTCTTGTTTAGTGTGTATTGTGCCATGTTTGTGTGCAGGTCCGAACTCCCTCCCCGAGTTTCCAGCCTGCACTCTTTGCTCCCGCCTCCCACGATGACATCACTAAACGGGGACCATATTTAAAGAGGAAGCGGAGAAGAGAGAGAGGAGGATGTTGGAGGTTGTTGGAGATTGCGTTTGGTTCATGTTGCTGTCCCTTGTAGCTACAGTATTCTTTGTTCTGACTGCGTTCTGAGTTTGGTTCTCCCTGTACCTGTTTAAGTGTGTATAACATCAGTGGGACACAGCAGGCACTCATAATATTTTCACCGGACTAAACAACCAAAAATATTTGGAACGTCTACATAATAGAAAGATTGATTGCTTAAAACCGGGAACTTCCTTCTGACCTTTTGTCTCCCTTATCTCCCTTAAATTTCTTAATTCTGTAGATCTATAACATCTAACATCCATCTGAATGTCTGAAATATGTCATTCTGTCGTGTTCTCTGCATCACAGAAATCATAAGAACATATACTTCATATACTCGCTAAGAGAGGGTTGGGGTCAGCTTGGCACTGAGGAGAGCTGTGGCTGACACTCATAATAAGCACAAATGACTATATCAAGGTCTTTTGATGTATTAATGTGATGCATGAAAGAAAACAGAGACTCTGAGAGACAGAAAGAGCACAGAAAAAGCAAGGAGAGACAAATTTCATCATCTAGTTTGGTTTCGCTGCTGCTGGCTTGGCCAGTTACATAACGGCTGAATAAACTGAGTTTCCCCAGTGCCGGCGTTTGCCCATGTGCAGGGTAATAGGGCAGGTTCTAATGAGGGAGCAGTGAGCAGAGCCGTGGAGGAGGGAATTCATAATTCATTCCTCGAACGGTTCGTGAAGAGCCGAGAGGGGCATCAGAAAGGTCCGCTTTATAATTACTTTTCTGTTCCAGCTGCCAATAAGATGGATTTATACTGTACGTTGTAGTTTATGGAAATGGCAAAAGTGAAAAAGATTGTGTGAGCTGACAAATGAGGAGAAGAGGGGCAAAAGGGGAATCAAGAAGTCAGATGATGTGTGTGCTGGTGTGATTAAGAGAAAGAAATTCAATTGGGTTTAATTGTATTTTATAGCATGTGCAACACTAGACAGCTTTACAGAAATCTGGAAGTAAATTTAGCTCCATAACCCAGAGGTGATCGTGGCAAGGAAGTAACCTTGAAACTCAAAACTTAAAATGGAACTTGTCCTCCTGTGGGTGACACTGGATATCGAGATGATAAATGATGCTGTAGCTTTATACCATAAAGTCAAAAAGAGTTACGCGCATGTTGAAAATGTGTTTTTATTAGAATCATATTGTGAATAAGGAGTCCTGGGATGATAACAGAACGGTCTTTATGATTACAGCAGCAGTTCTTGGGTCTACAGTGTCCAGGTGAAATGATCCACTGAACAGAAACACAAGGCTAGAAAGAGAAACGAAAACAATCAGACCGAGTGAGAGCACAGATCCAGCTGTCCACAGCAGGGAAAGCAGAGCTGCACTTTCCTTACATATATAATTCAGTTAGCAATACATTTTATAACAGGATTTGTGGCATCTAAACGTAGCTGCCGGTAGGCACCGACACTAGCAGTGAAATAACTAGCAGCTAGCCTTTTGGCACTTTTCGTAGCCTGAGAGATAAGCAGCGAGACAAGGTATCAGAAATTCACAAATAATTGCTCTTTAATAACTTCTGTAATAACCTTCTGCATCATTCTTTCAATTACGTCGTGTTTTTGTTTTTGCTGTGGCAGTAATACAATTTGTATCAATCAGTACTGAGAGTGAGTGTGAGAGACCGAGAGAGAGAGAGTGAGTGTGAGAGTGTGAGAGAGAAGGAGTGAGAGAGAGTAATTCTTCAAGGCCAGAACATATAAACAGAGGTTTTTCTACATGTTAAGGAGTTGGTCTTGTTTGGAAAGGTCATTAAACTGAGGAAAGTGAGCTAACCAGCACCTAAAAGCCCTCCTCCAATAAATTCATAATGTGCTCCGAGCTGTTAAACTGCTCCAGTGTCAGAATATAAGAGTAACCCAATATTACATGTTGCCATTATGCCTGGTTCATGGCTCACCCCTAGCTGTGAGTGTGTATGTGCTTTGCTTTTACAGTAATGGCGAGCAATTTACTCTGCGGCAATACAACAAACAATGGCACTGCAGTCACATTAGTCATGGAGCATCAGCCATGAGCAAAAAACAAAAAACAATGTCACTAACTGGTGTGCCGAGGTCTTAGTGATATTCAAAGAGACTTGAGGGAGATCGAGAGGCGACACAAGCTGCAGTATAGAGAGGAGTGCAGTTCATAAACACACTGGGGTGAGTAATGGAGTGCTGACATACAGTGTGTTTAAACAATGTTAACATGGCTTACTGATGGATCTTGAGAACATCCCACACCAGCTTTCAAACCTCCGGTTCCATTTGAACTTTCAACTAATTTCCCAGCATACATCAAGACAGCAGATGGTGAGTGATGACAGCTTGGTGTGATACTGTAAATACAAGCACAGTTCAGTTCTTAAACCTAATGGACTTGATGGAAAAAAACATGAGGGAAAAGTTCAGATGTCTTGTTGTGTCTACACGAACGAATCCCCAATAAGCCAGGCAGTGAGAGCAACCCATCCCTCACTCTCCTCCAATCATGAACAGGGCACGTTTTCATGCTTTCCCAGTCCAGCTCATAAAGGATCATTTGCTACTAGGTAGGGGGATTTGAAATTTCAGTCCTCAGGACTGGAGAACCACTGTTCTTGAGGAGAACCCTACTGACAGACCAGCTTTATAGATCTGGGACTGAGTTAGTTCATTTATGGGGCTTGGTGTGGCTTTTAATAAGCTTTTGCCCTAGCCTCTATACACAATGCATACCACAGGGATTATGCGATGTAGCTCTACATTACATATCTAATATATCAAAATGTGTTACATTCTACTAACTTTATTATACCACTGATATTAGAGGCAGTGTAGTGGCTCAGCAGGTAACACTGCGGTCTCACAGCTCCAGGGTCCATGCTTTTGATCATGATCCCGGGCTGCTGTCTGTGCTCAGTTTCAACATGTTCTCCCTGTTCTCTCCCAGGGAACAGATTCTCCAGTTTTCTCCCACCTCCCAAAACCACTCTAAATTGCCCCTGTGAATAGGCTGGTGAAATGTCTGTGCGTGCAAGATTGCAGGAAACAAAAGGAGTCTGATAAACTGCCTTCAATAATTGGCCAGATGAAGTGATCTCAGAAGGAACATTTTATGTCAGTAACTGATCAGGGAATGACTCTTTTTTTTTTGGTTTTTTTTGGTAAAGAAAAAAATGACACCAAAATAAATGTAATGTTGAATATGATATAGCAACCAACACAATTCAAATAAAAACTTGAAAGATTTTGGGGGGGGAGGAAGAACAAACCCAACATACTATAATCTGGTTGCATAAGTAGTTATACTTTGTTAAAAGACCTTTTGCTTTTAATACAGTCTTTTTGTATAAGAGTATCAATTTAGCACACCTTGATTTGCCAATTTATTCCACTCTTCCTTGCAAAAATGCAATCCATATCTAACAGATTTTGAGGGGATATCCTGTGTATAGCCTTCAAGGTTTTCAATAGGATTTAGATTTGGGCTCTGACTTGGCCATTCCAAAATGTTTGGACGGATTTCCATGGCTTAGGATTTGGGTTATCATCATCATCATCATCATCATCATCATGCTGGAAGGTTTTTTTTTAATTTTTATTATTATACAATAGAAAATTTGAAAATTATGGTTTCTGATAAAAATGACTCCTCAGTAATCCACATTATAGAACAATGATGGCGGCAGCAGCACTCAAGCGCACATGGGCTGTGTGAATAGCACTTAGCCAAGAAAGACGGACCATATGCATCCCATAACGTGCCTCAGCAGAGCCGCTGAAGAGAAGGAACGGATATGCGGTTACCCAGCATTCAATGGGATGGCTTTACACATAGTGCTATAGTAAACAGGCAGCCTCTATCACATCATATTTGTATGCAGGAAAAATGATGGTTGGAAAAGTCCATTAAGTCAATCAATAGTCATTCTGCTTAAAGCCTGATAGGACACGCATACCAAACAAACCAATAAGAGACATTAATAAAGGTTCAGATTGATGAAATGCACTTCGACTGATTTTTAGTATCCAGCACTCTGTAGCCCCACTTGGGGAAAAAAAAAAAAAATACAGACGAAAATTAATCTAAGGCACAATCTTCCACTCCATTAATAACCAAATGTAAGAAACAAAACTAATTACAAGTATACATATATAAATAATAAATATATAACCAACGCTGAGTTTTTCAAGCAACCAACGTACATCAGACCACTGGGATATGGTTAGACATTATTTTGAGCTTGGGGGAAGAAAACCTGCCCAACAGTTTAGTAAGGAAAAGGAACAGCTATAAAAACAAACAGATTTGCAATTTTAACACGTAATGCACAATACAAATTAATGCTAATGTAGTCCATATGCCACTTACAAAAACAAGGAATAGCAAATACAATGTTTAAAGGAAATCCGACAGAGGATGCATGCATTACTAAAGGTGCTTCTGGAGTCACACTTTTAGGATTAGGGACATGTGTTTAGTAATGGTAGTGTGTAGTAGCAAAAACAAACAAACAAAAAAAAACAACAACCCCTAAATAACAACAGTTAACTGCTCTTAATGGGGTAATAATTCACTGGAGTAAGTAAATATAATTTACTGCTGAAATACGAGAGCTGGCCAGTACACTTACACTTACAGTTTAATGAAGTGAAATTAAACTGGTCAGTGATGGTCTCCATGGGAAAATCATGTGCAGGCTGGTGTGTCATCTGTGTGCACAAAATCTTATTATTATTATTATTATTAACAACTTGACCGGTACATTTCCTGAAGAAAATGTGAGTGGTGCTTGCCGTGGCGAAACCGGGATGGGGCGCCAATACTTCCGAGAGCTGCCCGCGTAGGGTGCCAATACTTTCAGATAGGGCACCGGCACTGTTAGAGCTGGCCGTGTAGTGCTTGTGATTTTTGAGGAAGGAGTGGGGGGGAGGGGACGGGGGGGAGGGGAAAGGGGGGGGGACGTGGAGGAGGGGAAAGGGGGGGGGACGGGGACGGGCTGATCGTTCTCCATTTGAGCTGGAATCAAAATCAATTACGTTCTTTTTCCAATATGTTGATTTTCTTTTTCTCGAAACAGTCACTGCGAAGTGTGAGTACAGGGATTAACAGCCAAGGAAGGAGATTTCACAAGAATTAACCCTGAACGATCCGACAACTGACTGGATGAATGATTGCTAACGCACCCGTCGAGTGGGTCATACTTTAGATGTTAATTCAGAATTTTATGTATAAGCAGTAAAAACAGCAGCCGTTCAGCAACATTAAAACCTTATTAGCACTTTCTTCCGTCTTTCTCATATTCTTACTTAATTAAATAGTACGTGTTATCTGCTTCTCCTCGACAACGAACAATGTGCTTGTACGGTAAATGAATACTTCCAAACCACACCGTCTCAACACGGAGATAATCCCAAATAAACGACTGGCCTTCATTATATTTTCAACCCAAAGCTCTATTTTTCACTCCAAACTCCAGGTTATTAAATTAATACGTCAGGTCAAACTGCACATAAACAAAATATTATGATTTTAGTTACATATCGAGTTCGAAATTTCTCAAACAATTAAAAATATTTGTAAAATTTTATATGAAGGTCATACGTATTTCCAGAAATAGCAGGTCTGAAGGGGAAGAAAATAAACGAATGCTATTTTCACTACTACATGCACACTTATTAATGATGAATTAATGTTGAATATGTGACCTCCTGGAATGAAATGTTGGCAATCCATCATTCACAAAACGCTGGAAAGACAAATGTTTTAGAGAAACATGTGAAGCCAGCTGGCTGCATCTTTTCACACTGCTACTCATGCTGCATCACCGTGCAGCATAACATACTCAGAAAAGCACCAGGATTGGCTAGTGTCACTGTGATTGACAGTGGAGAGAGAGTAAGACAGCCCTCCGACCCAGACAGCACGGCTAATTCTGCTCTCTTGGATTCCCGACCACGGATGGCTGTGGCATTGTGGAGTTCCTTCCATCCATCCATCCATCTTCTACCGCTTACTCCTTTTCAGGGTCACGGGGAACCTGGAGTCTATCCCAGGGAGCATGGGGCACAAGGCGGGGTACACCCTGGACAGGGTGCCAATCCATCACAGGGCACAATCACATACACACTCACACACCCATTCATACACTACGGACACTTTAGACAAGCCGATCAGCCTACCATGCATGTCTTTGGACTGGGGGAGGAAACCGGAGTACCCGGAGGAAACCCCCGCAGCACGGGGAGAACATGCAAACTCTACACACACAGACCCTGGAGGTGTGAGGCGAACGTGCTAACCACTAATCCAGCATTGTGGCTTCAAACTCACTAAATCCCCCTGACAGGGTGAACATTTTTGTTCTGCACCATTCGGGAGCCAAGCGCACAGCTTTGATAGGTCAGAGTGCTGCTCGCTCAGGTCTATAGAACGAGATTACAAGCTGTCAGCGGGGCTGTGTGTGGCCTAACTGGCTATAGTTAGCTAACTGGTGCAAAGATAAGGCCTTGTTTTATTATTGTGTTTAACTGCACTGAACATTTAGGGCAGGTCTTCGGTGTGATGATGTGAGACAGCAACATCTAAGCTGGCATGAGACCTATGCATTTGAAAACTCTTACCAAGTCAAACCCAACAGGACGTCAGGGTGACTCATAGCAGCTCAAGAATTTTGAATTCCTGACTCAATAATGGATTCTCCCCAAAATTTTTCAACAACAAAATAAATCCTACACACCGTAGCATTAATTATGGTGGATGTATATTAATGTCAGCATGCTGTCAGAATACCAACAAAGAGCAACGCTGGAAACATATTGCTATTCAAGTATGAATAATGCGCTGGATTTGCATCAGAAGCTGCAGGCGTTGAGTCAGTGCTATTGTAAATCATTTTATTTGCAAGCCTCACAGTTCAGGAAGAAAACAAAACAACTCCCACTGAAACGGTACCCCAGTGTCGGCACATGAAGGAGCTCTTCTCCCTTCCCCCTCTGAAATGTTTTGTGACTCGTTGAAAGATGACATTCTGCCAGGTCTTTTGTAAGTCACAGGCTATCAATAAGTTGCATGTTTCTAGGGAAATTCTAAATCGTATCCTACACCTCTGGTGTCTCCAGCCAACCCTCGGTAATAACCGTATACGGCACGTTACTAGCAGGGAAAAAGCCCAGAGCAGATGCAATATACAATATTGATTTGTCTCTTGGGTGAGAGTGCAACAAATCGGCATTTAATTAATGCTGTGCCTACCTTATACCTAACCCTAATGTTAACGTTAGTAACCTATAGGACACATTTTGCAGACTTTATTTATTTATTTATTTATTTATTTTTACACAGCATTTTATTTGAAAAACACAAACACCATATTTTTGTTAGGACTGTGAGAACATTTGGTGCTTTTGTACCATTTGGTCTTCACAAAAGACTAAATACTTCGCTCTCTCACACACACACACACACACACATACACACTCAATTGTTTTCACTGCCTGCCTCCCTCTTGCTTTCCATCAACGTAGAGGCGGGAAGTTAATTAACTGCCTGTAGGAGTGGTGTGGTCCAGTGACAGGCACAGGGGCGAGTGAGTCCTATTGCACAGTGTTACAGTGATAAAGTAATGCTGCTTTCCCCACTCAGCCGCTCATCACCGGGCCGCCAAACGCAAGCCGCCCACCCATACTCACCCATACTCATATATCAAACCACCTTGATGCTTGCCAAGAGCCGGGCAACAAGCCAGACGTGATATGAAACTTACACCAAGTCATTAAAGAGATCAGGGAGGAAGAGATGGGGATTTTTCTGAAGTAACTTTTCCAAATGTATCCAAATGAATGTGGGTAAGCTTTTGGGAATGAGCACACTCGGACGGTCTCAACGACAGTAATACATTTAACACACATTGGTCTTTTTATTTGAGAACATCTGGTCTTCTTATTTGAGAACAATGTAAAATGGTTTTCCAGTCATCTGAAACGAGCTTTGTCTTCTTTTTAAACAATGCTGAAAATAATGAATGGATGTACTGGGATGTACATTTGTTCAATTACTCTCACTCAGTGTGTGTGCTGGGGGAAGACCAAAGAGCGAGCTTAAAAGACATTCAGACAACAATGTACACTCGCTGAACACTTTAGTAGGAACACTATGCTAATACTGGGTAGGGCCTCATTTGCTTTCAAAACAGGCTCCATAATTTGTGGTCTGTATTCCACAAGACATTGGACACATTCCTTCCATGATTCTGGTCCATGTTGACATGATTGCGTCATACAGTTCCTGCAGATTTTTCAGGTGCACTTTCATGCTGTGAAGCTCCTGTTCTACCACATCCCAAAGGTGTTCCACTGGATTCGGATCTGGTGACTGGGAAGGCCACTGAAGAACATCGAACACATTGTCATGTTCATGAAATCAAAACAGAAATTTTGTTTTGTGGCATGATGCATTATCATGCTGAATGTCGCCATTAGAACATTGTGGCCATGAAGTGTGGCAACAATGCTCAAATAGGCTGCGGCATTCAAACAATAATTACACCATTACACCAGCCGGGACTGCTGACATAACGCAGGTTGGGTCCATGGATTCATACCATTGGCACCAAATTCTGACCCCAACATCTGTGTGCTCCAGCAGAAATTGAGATTCATCAGATTCATGTTTTAATGCATTGCACTTCTGCCACACAATTGGCTGATTAGATAATTGCACGAACGTGTAGGTGTACAGGTGTTCCTAATAAAGTGTTCATTGAGTATGTGAAATGTTTCATAGATTTGAGCAATTTGTCAAAACCAGGGTGTAAATCAATGTGTTTTTCCTACAACTACTGCTACACAGATATCATGGAAAAGGAATGAGATGACGTAATCAAAATATCCTGCCTCAGTGTCTACCGTCCTGTTGCACTCACATCCATCACCATGAAGTGCTTCGAGAGGCTCGTCATGAGGTACATCAAGACCCTGCTGCCCCCCCCTCACTGGACCCGCCGCAGCCAACAACCTGTCTCTGAATGTGGACAAAACAAAAGAGATGGTTGTTGACTTCAGGAGAGCACGGAGCGACCACTCTCTGCTGAGCATCGACGGCTCCTCCGTGGAGATCACCAAATTCCTTAGTGTTCACCTGACGGAGAACCTCACCTGGTCCCTCAACACCAGCTCCATAGCCAAGGAAGCCCAGCAGCGTCTCTACTTTCTCCGAAGGCTGAAGAAAGCCCATCTCCCATCCTCGTAACATTTTACAGAGGAACTTTTGAGAGCATCCTGAGCAGCTGCATCACTGTCTGGTTCAGAAATTGCACCGTATCGGATCGCAAGACCCTGCAGCGGATAGTGAGGACAGCTGAGAAGATCGATGGGGTCTCTCTTCCCTCCACCATACACATTTACATCAAATGCTGCGTCCACAAAGCCACCAGCATTGTGGATGACCCCACACACCCCTCACACACACTCTTCACCCTCCTGCTGTCTGGAAAAAGGTACTGAAGCGTTCAGGCCCTCACGGCCGGACTGTATAACAGCTTCTTCCCCTAAGCCATCAGACTCCTCAATACTCAGACACAGGACTGACACACACACACATTCTCTCTCTCTCTGAACTGAACACCATCCCACTCCCATCGCAATATTTGCACATTCCTGTATTCACACTATTGCATTTTTGTTGCTACTGTATTTATAAATATATAGTATTTCATTTCTTGTCACTATTATATACTTTACCTGACTGCTACTGTAACAACTACTATGTCCATATTTGGTATAAGCTAATTATAATGTTACTATTTGGCACCTATCTTTTGTACCCCCTGTTATATCAGACACTTTCACACTAGAACTGTGTATTGGTCGATGCTACACGGTCACTTACTGTGCCTATTGTCCCGTTTTAGCAGTATTGTACTGTCCTGTGTTGTTAGCACACGTCTGCATGTGCACTTTAGGTAAGAATGTGTAGGTCTTATTTGGTTCTGTGTCGTCTCATGTGGTTAGTGTGTGTTTTACGTAGCACCGTGGTCCTGGAGGAACGTTGTTTCGTTTCACTGTGTACTGTACCAGCTGTATATGGTTGAAATGACAATAAAGCCCCTTGAACTTGAACTGATTAGCCAAATACAGTTCTATGAAAAAGTATTTACCCCTCCCGAATTCCTATATTTTTGCACGCCAGACTAAAGGGTTTCAGATCCTCGTACAAACTGTAACGTAAGAAAGTGAACATGAAGAAACATGAAGCACAGTTTTTAAACGATCATTTCATTTATTGAAGGAAAAAGGATCTGCAACACGTACAGAATCACCCATGTGGAAAAGACAGTGCCCAGTAAATTTAACAACATGTTGTGCCACCTTTAGCAGCAACCAAATGCTTCCCATAACTGGAGATCAATCTTTGAGCATGAACTGCCCATTTATGGTAACTTCACAGCATCTTAATGGGGTTCAAGTCAGGGCTTTGATTAGGCCACTCCAAAACCTTAATTTCAGATGTGGACTTGCCGTTGTGCTTTGGATTGTTGTATTGCTGCATTGCCCAATTGTGCTTGAGCTTCAGATCACATGACTGATAACCACACATTCTCCTTCATGATTTTCTTGTAGATAGCAGAATCCTATAAATTGTGGCAAGTCATCCAAAGCCCCGAAGCAGCAAATCATCGCCACACCATCACACTACCACCACCATGTTTGACTGTTTGTATGATGTCCCGTGTTAGCTGTACACCAGATGTATCAGGGACCCCTTTCCACAAATCATCATCCCAAAAGGCTCGGTGATCATTAAGGCGTTTTTCTTTTTTGTGGCAAGTGTGAGATGATCCTCTTCATTAGCAGTGGTTTTCACCTCGCAACTATCCTATGGATACCATTTTTACCTTGTCTCTTTCTAATGGCGAAATCATCATCATCGTTGACCTTATCTGATGCGAGCGAGGCCTGCAGTTCCTTAGATGTTTGTCTGGGTTCTTTTGGGACTTCCTGGATGAGTCATTAATGCACTCTTGAGGGAATTTTGGTACGCTGGCCACTTCACTATTTGGAAATAATGGCACTCACTGTGTTTCGCTGGAGTCCCAGAGCATTAGAAATGGCTTTGTAACCCTTTCAACCCTTCCAGTGTTCAAGTTACTGAACATAGTTATATTCAATAACCATGTTTGGACCCAACAGACTGAGAGTAATCAAACCCAGGTGTGTCTGAACTAATTTAACCCAATTACTAATTTAAATGTGTCTAATTGGCTGACTGAGTAAGTACGAGAGCAATTACATTTTCCACACAAGGCCAGTTGGTGTTGGATAACGTTTTTCCTTCCATAAAAGAAATGATCATTTAAAAATCATTTAGGGTTTACTCAAGTTGTCTTAATCTTATATTAAATTTTGTTTGAACGTTCGGCAATAAATATCCATTTCTGAAGCAATCATAATGGCTTTCATTTAGTACATACTCTACCTTAAGAATGAGGTCTGTGAAATCTCTAAAAAGTGCATATTTGCTAATGATCTGCAAGAATTTACTTCAAGACCAAATGCTGCTATTGATCGTGTGGCCTGTGAGTGGAATACTGATGAGCTGAAATGTGGTTTGTCTAATTAAGAAGTGCTCATTAAAGTCTGCATGTTGCAAAGTTTATGGTAATGCAACACAAGGCTGGATGCCTATACTAGCAAAATCCTTTACCTTAAATACTTGCCTTGCCTTATTCCAGATGTGTTTGTCATTGTCTTACAAAAGAACAAATATTGCCGTTAAGTATCATTAAGAACGACTATTTTGAGAATTTGGGCTGTCTTCTGAAGCGTGAATCGTGTCCATCTTGTCAACGGTTATTTCCTTGGAAGTCATTAACAGCCTGCACCCGATCAATGACAGCTGCTAACATGGCCCACTGGGTAGTCTCGGTATCCATGCTTGCTTCCAAATACTACCTGCATTCTCTAGATGCTTATCCATCTAGATATCGTACCCTCAGTAATGAAGGTTCTATTAAACATGCTACTATGATCAACATACTGATAGCATTCAATCTTCTGTCCACTAGCCTCTCCTATAAGCATTCCGGTTTCCTTCATCCCTGACTTTATCCCCCCTCATGACTCAATCAAATCCCTTCAGTCAGAAACAGGGACTGCAATCTCTAAAGCCTCTGAAGATTAAGTCCACAGCCCCAGGGAACCACGATCACTGTTTGTACTTGTGTTCAAAGCCTGCCATAACTGCAACTTCCTGCGGTCAACAGTAGTTAGCATGCAGGGAAAGCCTGAAGCGTTACTGTAATCAGTAGAATTTGCAGACCGCATGTTGTAAGGAATAAGACATAACAGACCAAGCCATTATGCAAAAATAATCCATGCCAGGGTAGAGATTCGGCCCTGCACAAGATGCACTGATTTTGTAATACACCAAAAAAGCACAGTCCAAAGTGTCTTATACTGCTGCTGTTTACCAGCAATTAATATTTTTTTTAATTATTAATACACAACATACAGTGCTGTGAAAAAAAATGCTGATTTCTTCTGTTTTGTGTATATCTCATACTAAATAGTTTTAGATCTTCAAATTAAATACAACATAAAACAAAGGCAACCTGAGTAAACACACAGTACAGTTTGTTTGTTTGTTTGTTTATTTATTTATTTTTTATTGAAGCAAAAAAAAAGTTTTCCAACATCTATCACCAATGTGAAAAAGTATTTGCCCCCTCAAACTTGATCTGTTTCTGCCACCTTTAGCAGGAATAACTGCATCCAAACACTTCCGATAACTGGAGATCAGTCTTTCACTTACTTCTAGGACTAGGACTTACTCCTACGCTTTGGATCGTTGTCTTGCTGCATAATCCAGTCGCGCTCGAGTTTCAACTTACGGCCTGAAGACCGGACATTCACCTTTAGGATTTTCTGGTAGAGAGCAGAATTCGTGTTTCCCTTGTAGTAGATTTCTAAATTGTGGCAGTAATTTGATTAAGGATTAAAATAATCAGGAATGTATATTTCAGGAGATACCATGTGAACTTAACCTGATCATTTAAACTGTGTTTAATAACAATACTACTCACGGCATGTTTGGTATCACGTTTATCCATATTTCATGGTGAATCATGTGGTGATATCAAAAATATCATAGAGGTTTAGGAAACAACATTTACAATATATGTTGCAATATGTGCTCTTTCTTCACACACACACACACACACACACACACAGGTTTGCATATGAGACATTTTGCCTTTTGTTCCCATCGACTCATTCTCAGGGACCTAATGAACATACAGTTCCTTAGGGCCTGTTCACACCGGGATGTTTTTCGCAAATGGTCCGGTTTTGTGTGTTCACTCCCAGGCATTAAATGCGGGCAACGCGCTGAATGAAAGTGCAAATTCACTCCCTGACAGTAGATGGCGCTTATTGAAACACAGAAATACCCCGGTACACAAGGTGGCGCTGCACAACTTTCCGTTTCTGACACCCACTAATCACTGAGAAGAAGAAGAGATCCAGTATTTAGTCATTAAGCCATTCACACACTTTTTTGCGAACTGGCTAAAGAACGTATGCACTTTTCTGAAATGTAAGATATTTAGTGATTTGTCCACTGCAACAAATACGCCTTTAAAGCCAAATCCTTAAAGTTCTCATGTTAAGCAATATACTCTTTTTAAATAAGTAATGATTTGAATTATATCAAAATCACAGCAATAACATTCACATACTTATGGGAAGACCCAGATTATTATTTTTTAAATCTAATTTTTTTTTGGGAGGGGGTGAGTGCGTATAAGGCAACTATTGTTGTTAAATGAGTTACATAATGTTAGCTAAAAACAACAAGATAGATGCTTGCAGTTAGTTTAGTTACATCTAGGGCTGCAATTAACGATTATTTTCATAATCGATTAGTTGGCCGATTATTTGTTCAGATTAATCGATTAATCGGGGGGGGGGGGGCGACATTTTTTGATTTATTTAAAATAAAATCCACAAACTGAGTGTTACAAATACAAACTTCACAATAAAACTTTCCACAACTGTTTGTCCAATTAAGTAAGACTGAGAAGAACCCAATACAAACTCACACACCCACACCAGAATATATATTATTCATTTAGAACTGTAATTGAATTTTTTTGAATCTATAAAAAAATAAAAAATAATACATAGATACTTATATATATATATATATAAAGTGTTTTTTATATATATGTGTGTGTGTATATATATAGATATATAGATATATACAGATATATATAGTATTTATCATTACTTTTTGTGGATGCACAAAAAGCCCTGAATTCTACAGTCCTAGCAATCCCTGGTTGAGTGGTAGTACCAGTCATTCCCCAGGGATTGGTTCAAATACCAGGTTCAATTACATTTTATTGCTGGTGTGACATTTAATTTGACTCTCTGAATTAACCTTTGTTTATTTTATCCATAAGTGTGACACTTGAACTTGTCTACCACTCATAGGATTTTGCAAATTATCATTTCATTTGTAAATCAATGTAAAATAAATCCATCAATGAACGATCGTCAGCTCAGCTAACGTGATATTTGTGAATGCACGCGAATAACCGAATTGATTCATTTTCAAACATCTCATTTGAATATATTTTGATACATTTAACAAAAAAATATATAATATTTAAACATTTTTAAATCTTTCCTACGGACCCCCTGCAATTACACCACTGACCACTAGGGGTCCGCGGAAACGCTGCACTAGACGGTAGAGTACATAGTGCATAGTGTAAGTGTACAGTACGTCATTTGGGACACAACTTTAGTATTTACTCTCCGAAGCGTGTTTTCGTAACAGAAGTAACGTGATGAGTAAATGGGCTGCGCGCAGACCATCTAATCGATAATGAGATTCGCTGACAACGATTTTCATCATCGATGATTATCGATTCGTTGTTGCAGCTCTAGTTACATCATGTTAAACTTAAACAAAGTCAATGGTGTGCAATCACAAATATACTACCAAATATATATAATATTACCAAACTTCACATGTACTACCAAATATTGAGAACATCATCCTAACACTGTTGTTTAATACCATTTTCGTGGAACATCCATCCAGTGTACCATCTGTATATCTTTCATATTTAAATGAAAGGCAATGAAAAACAAAATCAGCCAAGTACTGCAGTATTACAAAGCACAAGATCTAATTAAAATAAAAAGACTGACAGAAAAAGTGAGAACACCATGTCTAGTTTAGATAATGCACATGCACTGCACAAGATAGCAAAAACATTGTACTTCATAGTGCTTCTAGTTAGGAATCATGCGCATGAGAGTGTAAAGTTAACTCGAGCAAAAAATATGCTCTGTGCATGCGTTAACAGCGCGCAATTAAAGCTGTCGATTGCTGCAAACTGTACATAAATTCTGTAACTATGCAGATGTGTGGATGTGGAAAGCACAGTAAAAATGCAGAGTTTGAGAAATAATAGAGAATACAAAGGCAATCAGACAACAAGTACAATCAGGTCCATAAACATTTGGACACTGACAAATAACTTTAGCCGTGTGGTACAGTACAATTGAGTTGAAATTAAATTAGCTTCAGGGTGTTTATACCCAAGTCTGGAGAACAGTGTAGGAATGAAAGCAGTTTTTACAGCCTGCTCCAAAAGTATTGGAAGAGCAAGGCCAATTCTTTTGTTTTTTGCTATACACTGAAGACATTTGGGTTCGAGATCAAAGGATGTGAGAGACAATAGATGTAAAATTTCAGCTTTCGCGTCCTGATATTTACATCTAGATGTGTTAGAATATTAGAACATGGCACCTTTTGTTCAAACCCAGCCATATCTCAAATGATCATAGTGGAACATGTGACTGGCAGGGGTTTCTTGTTGTCCAGGTGTTCCCTGTTAGATTGATTGTTTAAACCGGGGTCTTCAGTCTTATCCACAAAGGGCTAGTATGGCTGCAGGCTTTTATTCCAACCAAAAAGTAGGCACACCGGATAGTTGATTGGAGACCAACATGACCTCATTAAATAAGTAAAATCAGGTATGACTCCTGCTCGGTTGGAAAGAAAGCCTGCAGCCTCACTGTCCCTTTGTGGAGAAGATACAGACCCCTGGTTTATACAGTTAATAGCTCTGAATGTCTACTCTTAGTTTGAGCCCTGGGTTTCACCTGTGAAGACTGCATTTGCCGTTAAAAAGTCAACCATAAAGACCAGAGAGCTGTCTAGGGGAGAAAGCAAGCCATTCTGAAGCTCACAAAAGAGGGAAAAATCGATCAGAGCCATTGTACACAGAAAAGATGCAAACGACTCATCTGCAGTAAGAATCAGAAGGCCAGGTTGGAATTTGCAAAGAAATACAGAGATGAGTCACAAAAGTTCTGGAACCAACATTAACCTATAAGAAAGTGATGGAAAGGCCAAGAAAGAAATGATCTGCTCATGATCCAAAAGGTACAAGCTCATTAGTCAAGCATGGTGGAGGTAGTGTCATGGCTTGGGGTTTCGGAACAGGCTCACTAATCTTCATTGATGATGTACCTCATGATGTAACAGCAGAATGAATTCAGACATTTACAGAAACATTGTCTGCCAATTTACAGAGAAATGTATTCTATATAATTGAGAGAAACTTCATCATGCAGCAAGACAATGATCCAAAACACACTGCCATCACAACAAAGGACTTCATCAGGGGGAACAGTGGAAGGTTTTAGACTGGACAAGTCAATCACTAGACCTTAACCCAATTGAGCATGCATTCTCTTCCTGAAGAGGAGACTGAAGTGAGAACAACCCCCCCCCCCACCCCATTTTTTACCTGCTTATGGCTTACAGGGATTACCAAAAAGTTACAAGTCTCTCAGCTCCTTTGTTATTTGGGCTAAAAGACCCTCGGTGTGCACCATAAAAGTAGAAAACACTTCTAATTCCCCAAGCAACATATCAGCACCAGTCATTTTATAGTCCACTGCAAATTTGTCCTTGCACACAGTGCCTATGAAGGGGGGTGGGGGTGGGAGGGGACAGCCACATTTTGATCCCAAGGACCGCAAGTCAATTAAATTCTCATGTGCTCAACGCAATTACCCTGTGTGGTTTAAAACAGGCACTGCTGTTATTTCCCAGTTTCTGCAGTGTTAGCATTCATTTTATTACCAGCCCAGTAGGAATAACAAAAAGCTCATCCCTGTTTCAGATTTTACAGCAGATTAAAAAAAAAAATTAATTATTATTTCGTCCTCTTTCCAGCACATATCTGTGGAAATTCACTGACCGCATTCCAATGCAGCTCTCTATAGCGTCAACACAGTGCACCCCCTTGTGGAAAATCTTCAGCTTGTTAAACGTGCGTGAGTTACACGACATTTCCATGATAAAATGGGAAACGCACAGCCCCATCAGCAGGGCCACATGGTGGAAAGCATACAGAGCCCAAAACACAGCACAGATCAGTTATTGCCTATACACACAGACACAGCTGTCTCATGAAAACAAGACATATTGAGGAATCAGTGCAGTGCCAACTAAAATAAGACGCACCAGAGGCAGAACATTTGTATGGAATGTAGAACAGTTGAACACATGCGGCATCCGTGTGTCGTCAATGAACAGAAGTGAATAGTAAACCTTTCAATTTACCCAAGAGATGCTGACTTCCATTTGCGACAGGGGTAACTTCTTCGACCTAGAGGAGTAATATAGGTGCCTTGGTTATCTGTGACTTCTGGGGGCAAAGAAGTGTGTCGTCTTTGAAGAAAAAACAAAGAAAGAGAAGACATTTTCAGGCTTCTTATTTATTTTTTTTGGCATGCTCACATTTCATACAAAAAGTCTACCTTCAATTGATTTAAAGAATGGATAGCACGAATGGGAGGCAGTGAACATGACGATGGCGGCAACATGGAGTTCAGAGACCGCTGTGAGATTTCATCTCTGATGCGATTTAATGCTGCACAATAGACATAAAATGCTTTTGAGCTTCAAATCATCCGCAAATTGCAAAGGCACACTTCTTTAACTGGAGAGAATATGCATTAGAACAAGTGCTGACTGTCGCAGTACTGAGCTTAGAATAAATCATTACTTTCAGCTTGCACACTTGGCATCTCAAGGACTGCAAATCAAGACTGGGACCTTTGGAATGCGCATAATCATAATTGGCTGAAGCAGCTCTCATCTTCCTGCCTGCTCAAAGAGTAAGAGATAAAAGGAAGGGGAGAGGGAGCAGATACAGATGGATGGAAGCAGTACATGCACAGATAAGAGTGGATTTTGATGAGCAGACATGTGGAAATGGGGGGGTGGAAAAGAAAAGGTGACAGATGGAAGTGGGTCAAGCAGTCGCTGAGCGTCCCAAGGGTAACAGGAAGATGACTAAAACTAGACAAGTCCCCAGTGCTGCTCTGACATGCCAAAAAACAACAACAACAACTGGTTTACATGCCCAAGTGAACAAATTAGCTGTCTGAGCATCCTGCTAAAGTGGCATCCTGCCTAGAGAGCTAAAAATTGTTTAAAGTCACGACCACTAGCTACTGGATCGTCATTTAGTGCACATAGTTATAAAATAAACCAGGACTATCTCACATAGCTTAAAAAGCACTGCATGTATCTCTCCATCCGAATATCTTCACCTGATAATTGTAACTGCAAGCCTAAAGCTTTCACAGGATTCTAGGATTTTACTAAATAACACTAAAAGGGTTAATACTTTGTGCTGCCTCCCTTTGCCAAGATAACAGCTCTGAGTCTTCTCCTATAACGCCTGATGACGTTGGAGAATACATGGCGAGGGATCTGAGAGCGTTCCTCCATACAGAATCTCTCTAGATCCTTCAGATTTTGAGGTCCACGCTGGTGGACTCTCCTCTTCAGTTCATCCCACAGGTTTTCTATGGGGTTCAGGTCAGGGGACTGGGATGGTCATGGCAGGACCTTGATTTTGTGGTCAGTAAACCATTTCTGTGTTGATTTTGATGTATGTTTTGGATCATTGTCCTGCTGGAAGATCCAACCACGGCCCATTTGAATCTTTCTGTCAGAGGCAGTCAGGTTTTCATTTAATATCTGTTGATATTTGATAGAGTCCATGATGCCATGTATCCTAACAAAATGTCCAGGTCCTCTGGCAGAAAAACAGCCTCAAAACATTAAAGATCCACCTCCATATTTAACCGTGGACATGAGGTACTTTTCCATATGGCTACCTCTCTGTGTGCCAAAACCACCTCTGGTGTTTATTACCATAAAGCTCTATTTTGGTTTCATCTGACCATAGAACCCGATCCCATTTGAATGCTGTGATCCTTGGAGATTTTTTGGCCACTCGAACCATCCTCTTCACAGTGCGTTGAGACGATATAGACACTCGTCCTCTTCCAGGTCGATTCATAACATTTCCAGTTGACTGGAACTTCTTAATTATTGCCCTGATGGTGGAAATGGGCATTTTCAATGCTCGTGTATTTTCTTATAGACACGTCCCATTTTGTGAAGCTCAACAACCTTTTGCCGCACATCACAGCTATATTCCTTGGTCTTACCCATTGTTATGAATGACTAAGGGAATCTGGCCTGTGTGTTACCTCATATTTACCTCATACCCCTGTGAAACAGGAAGTCATGATTGATCAATTTCCTTTTCCTAGTCACCCAGGTGTACCAAATGGAATATTGGAATATACTTCAAATATATTTTTCTCATAGGAATTCATAGGGGTGCCAATAATTATTGCACACCTATATTTAACAAATAGTTGTTTTTTTTTTTTGATAAACCAGTGTTTTGTTCGCAGTTGTTTGATATCCAGGAGAGCAGAGTATTTTTGTGAATTATTTCAACAAAGATCAAAAGATTAAACAATAAAGGCAATTTTTCATAGCCTTACATTATTATTATTATTATTATTATTATTATTATTATTATTATTATATACACTGCCTGGCCAAAAAAAAAGGTGGCTGTTTAGATTTAAATAAACAAATACTTAAGAGCCTATGATTATATCATTATTGCAGTGTATAATATTTTTCTGACAACAAATCTTTTAACCCTAACTGATGCAGTGTGTAGCTTCTCATTTCTTAAACAACCAGGTGGGAAGACGTATCCCATGGTCATGGAAAAGATGTTACTGTGTTACAGAAGAGGTAAATTATCGGCCTGCAATAAAGCAAACAAAACAACTAAGGAGATTGCTGAAATCTCTGGAATTGGGTTAAGAACTGTCCTACGCATGATTAAAACCTGGAAGGAGAGTGGTGGACTGTCAGCTTTGAAGAAGAAATGGGGTCAGAAAAATGAATTCAAAATCTCTGATTATGATCGGAGATTGTAAAAAATTGACAGTAAAACTCATGGCTATGTTTAATACTGAAAGTAAGAGCATTTCCACATGCACAATGTGACAAGAACTTACAGGATTGCGACTAAACAGCTGTGTGGCCCCAATCAGTGAGAGTCTAATCAGATAAAAACGACTTCAATGTGCTAAGGAAGATTAAGATTGGACTGTGGAGCAATGGAAAACGGTCATGTGGTCTGATGAGTCCAGATTTACCCTAGTCCAAAGCGATGGGTGCATCAGGGTAAGAAGGGAAGTGATGCACTTGTCATGCGTAGAGCCTACTGTACAAGCCTCTGGAGGCAGTGTTATGATCTGGGGTTGCTTCAGTTGGTCAGGTCTCGGCTCAGAATCATTACGCGGCAATAAAATGAAGTCATCTGCGTACCTGAATGTACAGGTTATGCCGTCACTGGATTTTTTTCTTCCCTGATGGCACAGACATATTCCAGGATGACACTGCCAAGATTCATTTGGCTCAAATTGTATAAGATTGGTTCAGGGAGCATGAGGAATCATTTTCACACATGAATTGGCCAGCACAGAGTCCTGACCTTAACCCCATTGGGATGTGCTGGAAAAGATTTTACGGAGTGTTTCGACTCTCCAGTCCTTAATACAAGATCTCAGCCAAAAAGTAATGCAACTCTGGATGGAAATAAATGTCACGTTGCACAAGGTTGTCAAAACAATGTCATGATGAATGCACGCTGTAATCAAAGCTAAAGGTGGTGCAATAAAAACTTTTTTTTTTTGGCCAGCCAGTGTATTTTTTAAACATTGTGAGGGTGGAGAAAATTCATCAATATTCTGTATTCACAATCACTGTACTGTAAACCACCTACAAAGTAGCTGATATGGTGGTGTGCTCGGAGTTGTTTTGCACATCAGAACAATTAGGAGTCAGTTCTAGCAAGAATGGTAAGATGTGTTTGACTCCTTTGTGTTTGGTCAACCCCGAATTCACATTAGATCCATTGTAGGACTGTCACATAGTGCCTGTCCATTCAATTCCCCCCTCGCATTCTGCGCATGCAAGGTTGCCAGGATCATGGTTTTTACACCAAATTGGGCTAGTTTTCGAAAGTTGTGTATAAAAAAAGCAAGTCCGCATGTGCAGTTTTTGGAGCTATTTTAAGAGTAGTCCCTGGCCACCAAGATGTCGTTATAAAGCCAACAATCAGAATTAAATCTCACTGACTTCCACAAAACACTGCCTTTGACAAACAAAGGGAAAGTGTAAGCACAGACAATGCATCTATGATGTACAGTACAATTTCTGTTTCAAGCTATATTGTAGAGATTGGAAGAGGGAAAAGGGAATTATGGAGTAACAATGGCCAAGACTGAGGAACTGAGACTGAAGACTGAAAAATAAGACAAATGTTTCCCCCTTTTCCAATACCTGAACTTTCTAGGGTTTAGTTTCTGGTCTTTTCGTTTGGTTTTTAAGATATAGTTGGGCTGGGATTTTTGCTGGCCTGGCAACCCTGCACACATCAAGAAAACAAATGTACAGCTGTGTGAATTAAACATGAGGGATGGAGAACAGTGGAAGTTCGGCCAGACGTAACTAACAAAACTCAGTATGACAGGAGACAGCAGAGCAAGAACCAAACAGCATTATACACACACACACACACACACACACACACACACACACACACACACATACATATACACACATATATATATATATATATATATATATATACACATATATATATACACACACATATATATATATATATACACATATATATATACACACATATATATATACACACATATATATATATATATATATATATATATATATATATATATATATATATATATATACACATACACATACACACACACATACATACACACATCTCTGATGCAACTGGTGTGAATTGAACCAATTGTTAAAATACATGAAAAAGGTTCATAAACACGGTCCTGACAATCACGTAAGGTAGAAAGTTAGTGCAATCACATAAGGCAGCTAGTCCAGGAGAGCAAGAAGCATATGTAATCACTTTCCAATCATCATTACCTTTAAAATGATTTGTAACTTCTTGATTTTACACTTTGTTGTAGGCGTCAATCAGGGAAAATTGAGAGGACTGTAAAAAATGACTAAGGTGAGAAAGTGTGAAGGGGGTGGGGTTTCCAGGGTGTCAGTCAATATCAGACAGTACAAAACACCTGTGTGGCTGCCAGTCATTCTAGATTCACATCTCAACTGGCTTATGATAACTTGTGATGATTTGTAAAAGTGTACTCCAACGTTAAAATGTGGAGTTTCAAAAGGTAGTAAGATGATTTAAAAGACCATTCCTATCCAGTAATTTGATTGGATGAGTGGAAGAAGGGAAGCCAATTTCACAGGATACAGGTTTAATAGGAATGTACAAATGATAGTTGTGGGTGGGGGATTCTGGGAATCCTCTCAAACTAGGCTTATTCCATTAAACAGTTAATATTTCTTTCAAAACAAAAAGTAAAAAATATGAAACCATCTACTCTTAACTGATACTTGAATGCTGGCATTGCCAAAACAGAATAACTGCTCTGCTGCCAGTATTGCATATGGAAATGCACTTGAAATGAGTCCAGTGCTGACTGACTGAGGGCTTCATGCGAGGCTTGGTACAACGCTTACATGATGTGTTTGGGGGTGAAATTGCATTGCATACCCTTAGTGTGTAAATGAATTTTTACTGACTTTGGTGGCATGTCATCATGTACACTAGTTCTAGCTAGTCAGTATTATGTGAGCCTAACCAAACCTACACTACAAAATACAGGTTCTTCTAAGAGAGAACATTTTATAACAAAATAACATTACTGTAGTAAAAATAAGGATGCAAATAAATTACGAGGGTGACCATCACAAAGCTTTAACATTAGCATACATTGTATTAATAAAATACAGTATCGGTCACTGGAAATTTGCATCATCTTGCTGGTTCTATATTTATTTAAACAGATTTTTTATAACAAATGCGATGCAAAGTATAATGTCATTCTGGTGATCAGAAAGTAGCGTAAGTGACAGATACACAGGTAAAGGCTAACATCTTTGGCCTGTTAAAATGCCCATTTGGAAGTTAAAGGACTCTGCTCCTGTTGGTGAGTTGAGCCCATTGCTCTGACTCAATGAACTGAGAGAGAATTCCCATTAATAGGATGTAAAATTAAATCTCATGTTATTATCAGCACCTGGACGGCTTCATATAAAACCAGAGCAGTGACAAACAGGGAGTTGTAAAAAGTTATGACACACCATCTACAGTGAGGGAAAAAAGTATTTGATCCCCTGCTGATTTTGTATGTTTACCCACTGACAAAGAAATGATCATTCTATAATTTTAATGGTAGATTTATTTGAACAGTGAGAGACAGAATAACAACAAAAAAATCCAGAAAAACGCACATCAAAAATGTTATAAATTGATTTGCATTTTAATGAGGGAAATAAGTATTTGACCCCTCTGCAAAACATGACTTAGTACTTGGTTTAAAAACCCTTGTTGGCAATCACAGAGGTCAGACGTTTCTTGTAGTTGGCCACCAGGTTTGCACACATCTCAGGAGGGATTTTGTCCCACTCCTCTTTGCAGATCTTCTCCAAATCATTAAGGTTTCGAGGCTGACGTTTGGCAACTCGAACCTTCAGCTCTCTCCACAGATTTTCTATGGGATTAAGGTCTGGAGACTGGCTAGGTCACTCCAGGACCTTAATGTGCTTCTTCTTGAGCCACTCCTTTGTTGCCTTGGCCGTGTGTTTTGGGTCATTGTCATGCTGGAATACCCATCCACGACCCATTTTCAATGCCCTGGCTGAGGGAAGGAGGTTTTCACCCAAGATTTGACGGTACATGGCCCCGTCCATCGTCCCTTTGATGCGGTGAAGTTGTCCTGTCCCCTTAGCAGAAAAAAACCCCCAAAGCATAATGTTTCCACCTCCATGTTTGACGGTGGGGATGGTGTTCTTGGGGTCATAGGCAGCATTCCTCCTCCTCCAAACACGGCGAGTTGAGTTGATGCCAAAGAGCTCCATTTTGGTCTCATCTGACCTCAACGCTTTCACCCAGTTGTCCTCAGAATCATTCAGATGTTCATTGGCAAACTTCAGACGGGGATGTATATGTGTTTTCTTGAGCAGCGGACCTTGCGCGCGCTGCAGGATTTCAGTCCTTCACGGCGTAGTGTGTTACCAATTGTTTTCTTGGTGACTATGGTCCCAGCTGCCTTGAGATCATTGACAAGATCCTCCCGTGTAGTTCTGGGCTGATTCCTCACTGTTCTCATGATCAATGCAACTCCACGAGGTGAGATCTTGCATGGAGCCCCAGGCCGAGGGAGATTGACAGTTCTTTTGTGCTTCTTCCATTTGCGAATAATCGCACCAACTGTTGTCCCCTTCTCACCAAGCTGCTTGGCAATGGTCTTGTAGCCCATTCCAGACTTGTGTAGGTCTACAGTCTTGTCCCTGACATCCTTGGAGAGCTCTTTGGTCTTGGCCATGGTGGAGAGTTTGGAATCTGATTGATTGATTGCTTCTGTGGACAGGTGTCTTTTATACAGGTAACAAACTGATATTAGGAGCACTCCCTTTAAGAGTGTGCTCCTAATCTCAGCTCGTTACCTGTATAAAAGACACCTGGGAGCCAGAAATCTTTCTGATTGAGAGGGGGTCAAATACTTTTTTCCCTCATTAAAATGCAAATTAATTTATAAAATTTTTGACATGCGTTTTTCTGGATTTTTTTGTTGTTATTCTGTCTCTCACTGTTCAAATAAATCTACCATTAAAATTATAGACTGATCATTTCTTTGTCAGTGGGCAAACGTACAAAATCAGCAGGGGATCAAATACTTTTTTCCCTCACTGTATGTGGCATCTGAATCCTAAATCCAAATGGCATAAACGCACGGATTACAGATGATAAAATGAATAAGAAAACGCAAGGCATAGACCAGCTTAATCTTTAGGTTACACGATTCCATCATGACTACAATGCTCAGGGACACTCAAATGTATTTGCATTTTATTCTATAATTACTTCATCGCAACTCCGTTGACTTCAGTTGAACTGCGGTGAAATTCAAACGAGCTGCTTTAGCGTTTACTCATCAGTCTATTGTAGCAACTATTATTACCTAATAAAATCCCTTTCATTCAGAACACCGTACTCTCATATTTACTCTGAATCTCCCTTTAACGCATCAACACGTCACGTTGCAAGACCAAATGATCAAGACCCCAATGCGCAGTCCTCCATTCCATTCTTGCTTATTGAATTATTCATAAGCAAATGCTAATGCGAATGCTATTCCTATTCACTAGGAAAGTATCCAGCACTTTGTGGTATGAATTATTTACAGTTTTGTAGTTTAAAACCATTTCAAACTTTGAGATTGCGGTAACATTGCATATAATAAGCTTATACGCCCTACTTGGTAATTATTAGCATTATGCTAACTTGCACCATAAACAGAAATTTGGACATTTGGTTTACAGAGCAGCAAAAAGTACCTCCAGCAAGAACATACAGCGTATAACAATCATGCTACTCACTGATAACCCACCATGCAATTAGGTTTAGTCTTTGTGAGCATGGTCTCTGGCTGCCATAAACCTCCTGTTATCCTCCCAGAACACATTCCAGTTACATAACAGCTGTAACAAAATCATCTCACTCTCAACAAAGTCTAAAAGGTTGGCAAGCACCAAGAAACATCAAATAAACACACTAAGATGAGGACTAATTGAACCTAAATCTGGTTGTATAAGCTCCTGAAACAAAACTGAAATGGCAAAAATAATTAAAGCCTTGCTGCTATACACTAACTGCACTTAAATCATCAAAAAAAAAGACGACTTTTTAGTGTTTTAACAGTGCCATCCTAGCAGGCCAAGTACACGGGGAGGAAAAAAGATTAAGCAAACAGAGACTGATAAAAGGATAGTGAGCTTTGCTAACACACAGCATTTAATGCAACAGGATGATTACTCTTTCCCTCTTCTTTTAAATGTACAATCTGCCACAGGTGATGTAAGTCCACCTTGGAAGGCAGTTCGACAGGGGTGAATGACCCAGAGAGCAGCAGCTAAATTCTCATTACTTGTGGGCCTCTGCTTCCACCACCCTGCACTGATTTATGGAACCTTTGTAGCAATAGTATCCCATAGCTCAGGAAGACAAAGTGGCCTCTAAATAATAACTATGACACCTGAAAGAAAAACAAAAAAACTGTCATTATTTTCTGCAGAGGCATTCAGTCTTATTGATCACATGGTGCTTGGCCTAGTGTATGTCAGGTCTGGCTTGCAACCCATGCCTCGATATAATTCCCCTCCAGTTACACTTTCAGACTGAGGAGAATTTCTAACAGACTTCAGTCTATTAAAATGATTGTGTTCACTTCTTCCAAACCATGTTCTTATTACAGCCCATCAATGCATCATCAACAGTGTAAGAAGAAAGTTGGTTAATGCATCCTGAACATTATTCAGGTTCATACTGAACTCGGGGAGCTGAGATGCTCCAATCCAGCGCACATCAGCTGTCCATCTCTGTCCTGGGAGCAACGTTAGTACAGCAGATAAAAATCACCACACACAGACACAGTAAGCCTGGTGCCCTTCAGGTCCTCAAACAAAACCAAAGAAGCTTGGGTGGTTGGCGGGGGGCGGGGGAGCTGGGTCTTGGGGCGTGATGAGATAGATAACCATAGCACAAGTAGAAAAACCCTTACAAAACCCTATAAATGGGAAGGAAAAAGCCATCCACCCCAGTCACTAATTTATACCTGATCCCTTGATTAGCTACTGAACCAAATTAGATTTGTTATAGAATCAAAGTAGGCGAAATATGTGATATCTCCTTGAGCAGGACTCGCAGACCACTGCAAGTCTTTCGTAAGACATTTAAAACTATATCTGTAAAAATTTCAAAAGATACTTAAGAAAAACTGTGACTGGATGCCTTCTTGTGCGTATATGCTTCAGTGCATTGTAACATATGATGCAGTGGTGTAGTATAAGGGCAGATAAGATCTGAGCTAGGAAAGTTTTGTTGCCTTAATCCCCGTCCCAAACTTTCGAGTCTCTCTTGAACATGTTGATCTTCAGTATCAAAATCAGCACTGAGAAGGAGTAACACAACCCTGATAAGAGGCCAGTAGCAGGTCATTTACTACTTTAACCAGTGCTGTTTCTGTATTGTTATGAGGTCCAAAGTTATTGGTCCATAATTTGACAATTCACATGGGCTATGTTAGGATCCTTAACTGCGAGGTTGCAATATTTAGGGGCATATCCACTGCACATCCGTCATCAGTGGTCATTCTGTCACCGTAAATTGCCAGCGTTCAGCAAAAACAGCGGAGAATAGTTTCCCTTACTCTGTGTTTGGACCATTTAAGATGTCAACTAGTTTCAAGAGAGTTTTTTTTTTTTTTTTAAATCTACCATTCCATTCTGTTTTATTGTGTCACAGAAACAATATTTGTATCATAGTATTTATATTTTGATCCAATAATTATAGTAATAGTAGTCGTGTAATCGTCTGCATATCTGAGCATCTGCTTTGAGACATGACAAAAAATGAAACTAAAACTATGCCAATCATATATAATTCAGTTAATAAATGTTTTGCCCTGCAAGATACTGGAATGGAGGTCTCTGTTCAGTCTACAAATCAGCACATCCCTGAAGAGGAGCTTTTTTTTTTTTACTTATATAAGCCATTAATTACTGAAGTTATATAAGTAGTGTTAATTATAATTGCTTGAAACAATGGCAAATTACAACAGTAATGTTATTTATTGCTGATTTATTGAATTATTCCCGATAAATATGTTGATCAATAGTCTTTATGGTAAGCAAGGCTAGGCAACGAAAGAGAAAAACATTTAGGAACACAACATTTAGGAGATGACTGAGGGGCAGCTTAGCTCAATCAGGAGACACTGCCATCTGCTGCAGTGGAGGTTCTAGTGAGAAACTTAAACTTGTACGTCTGTCTGCTGTCAAACAAACACGGACTAAGAACTCAAAGACTGCCACACTCACAAAACACCAATTAATCTGTGATACGAACACAGGTTTACCAACAGAGATGGTTTCTAATACCTGAATATCACCTTGTCCATGTGTGCATGATGCAATACTCACTATGAGTACCACAATCAAAACAGTCCTTCCCTAGAACATCCCAAAACTGCCCTGAAAGGTGTTCAGAGATGACCACTGCCACTGGAAGGGGTGATGTTAACCATATAAAGTCTTGAGAAAGTAGCAGCAGAACAGACTTCACGGACTTTATCAGTTGACTCGTCTAGTCATTGATTCATCTAGAGAGTAGATGTTTTCTGGGCTTTTTGCTGGGATTCTGAGCTAGGCTTCAAAACTCCCAGCCAAGCAGGTCATGCTTATCTTGGCATTGACATGAATCAGGGTTGGGATGTACAAATCAGATGCAGCTTCTTTGAGACGGTCAACGCTGAGGCAGTGAGCACATAGCTGGTGCCCATCTTTGCCTTCCAAGAGATCCAGACCACGCCTGCATGAGCCTGCAGTTCTGCAGTATGGCCAGTAGTAGCTACGCACACAGTATAGCATGAACTATGATGAGCGAGAGCTGCAAATTAGTAGGAATTCAGGTAAGCGTATGCCCTAAAAAGAAAGGAATGAGTGGAGGCTATCCCCAGCTTCGGAGGACATGACACTCTGACAGTAGCCACAAGCTGCTAAACACATATTGCACCTCGATATTGCGTTTATGTAATTCAACATGCGCATAGGCACAAACACATGTTCCACACAAGAGCAGTGCTCCAGACTGCTTTCATTATTATGAAAATAAAAATAATTATTATTGTTATTATTATTATTATTATTATTACTAGAGGTACACACCTCTTGCACATCACTTCAGTGCACTCTCTGTATCAAATATTGCAAGAGGTGGCTTTTATTTTTCATATTATTTCACCGATCGCATGTGTTCACTGCGCATAACAAATAACCGAATTGCGATTTCAGTATCTGAATACAAGCACCTCAAAATGTCAAACCAGTATTCAAATACTTTTGCACACCCCTTCTTGGCATATGTGCACACGGTCACATGGTGGTATTCCAGCCCCTAGCGGTTCGGAGAGGTGAAACAAAACCTCATGCACATATTCAGTGTACCTCCGGGAAAAGAAAGAAAGAAAGAAAAAGGCTAATGACTGTTAGTCTTGAAACATGATTAAGGTTTTTTTTCTTTGCTTGGCAAATGTATTTTCTAACAGATACATCGATATCACAAAGTGTGAAAGCACACAGCTTGTGGTTTGCCTTCATCGTTTAACCTTGAATACAGAACGCCATGTCAGCATAGTGGAAACGCTAAACACACACCCATAGCAAGAGAGTGCTCCAGCCTAGTTGAAACACACACACACACACACACCTACTGTAGGATATAGATCAATGCACACACACACACACACACACACACACACACACACACACACACACACACACACACACACACACACAGAGAGAGTGCAGTGGTCAAATGAGAGAGATACTGTCCTGAGAGAACAGAGTGATAGATTTCTCCTTGACCTACACATGCCTCCTCGTGCACAAGGATCTGGATTTATGGTGGGAAAAGAAAAAAAAAACCCACAAACATTGCTGTTTCTATGGATAGAGAAGACTGTCACACACTGAATTGTTCTTATTCTATCTACCGGAAAAGATAGAAACCTTAACCACAGAACAATTCAATTCACTGGTTTCTGGCTTCATTGTTGTAGCTCCCCTAAACTTAGACAGTTAAATCTGAAATGCTTACAAACCACCACAAAAAAAAACAATAACCGCCTTTTCCGAAAGAAGAACAACACTATAATGTGGTTTTCAATGGGGGTGTATTTATTTATTTATTTATTTATTTTACATTATAACCCTGACAAATGGGAAAAATATTAAAGCCTTGTAAAATCCACGTGTTAATACCACCTTGAAAAGTAAACAGGACACACAGATATGCATTGTTTGAACAGTGTGTTCTCATATCTTGCTCACACACAAACACACTCTCGAGCAAAGCACTGCCAGCGTCAAGGCCTCAACAACAGCTGCAACAGTCACAACAGTGCCTTTGTCCTCAGAAGGTTCGAGCCGTCACTTGATGCTCTCGTCAAATCAGATCTCAGACTACAGAATACGTTATAAATGAAAACAATGATCTCTCACTTAACTGCCAAGTTCCATTTGTACCACATCACTGTTGGATTTCTCGATACGGAATGATCGGCATATGTTGATTACCAGTATGGCACAAGCTCACGGAGTCCAAGCTCACTGACTTCCATGCACAGACGTTACTGATACGAGGTGCTTAAATTTACACCAAATCAGCCATAACATTAAAACCACTGACAGGTGACGTGAATAACATTGATTGTATCATTACAATGGCACCTGTCAAGGGGTGGGATATATTAGGCAGAAAGGGAACAGCCAGTTCTCAAAGTTGATGTGTTGGAAGCAGGAAAAATTGGCAAGCATAAGTATCTGAGTGACTTTGACTAGGGCCAAATTGTGATGGCTAGACGAATGGGTGAGAGTATCTCCAAAACAGCAGGTTTTTTGGGGGTGTTCCTGGTATGCAGTGGTTCCCAGATTATGCAGTGGACAACTGGTGAACTGGTTACAGGTCATGGACGCCCAAGGTTCATTGATGTGCAGTCTGGTCTGATCCCACAGAAGAGCGACTGTAGCACAAATTGCTGACAAAGTTAAAATGCTGACTGGGATAGAAAGGTGTCAGAACACACAGTGCATCGCAGCCTGCTGCAAACGGGGCTGCATAGCCGTAGACCAGCCAGAGTGCCCATGCTGACCCCTGTCCACCACTGAAAGTGCCTACAATGGGCATGTGAGGATCAGTACTGGACCATGCTACAATGGAAGGAGGTGGCCTGGTCTGATGAATCACATTTTCTTTTACGTCATGTGGATGGCACGGTGCGTGTGTCGCTTACCTGGGGATGAGATAGCACCAGGATGCTCTATGAGAGGAAGGCATGTCGGCGGAGGCAGTGTGATGCTCTGAGGAATGTTCTGTTCACAAACCTTGGGTCCTGGCATTCATGTGGATGTTACTTTGACACGTACCACCTACCTAAACATTATTGCAGACCAAGTACACCCCTTCATGGCAACGGTATTCCCTAATGCCAGTGGGCTCTTTCAGCAGGATAATGCTCCCTGCCATGCTGCAAAAATTGTTCAGGAATGGTTTGAGGAACATGCCAGAGCCATATCTCCCTGCAGTTCTCACCTGGTTTCTCACTGAAGCTAAGCAAGGTTGAGCCTGGCCAGTATCTGAATGGGAGACCTCCTGGGGAAAACTAAGGTTTCTGCTGGTAGTGGTATTAGTGAAGCCAGCAGGGGGCGCTCACCCTATGGTCTGTGTGGGTCCTAATGCCCAGGGACACTATACTGTAAACACAGCACCGTCTTTCGGATGAGACGTTAAACCGAGGTCCTGACTCAATGTGGTCATTAAAAATCCCAGGACACTTCTGGTAAAGAGGCACAATATAACCCCGGTGTCCTGATGAAATTCCCCCACTTGCCCTTCTCTATCACCTCTAATAATCCATCCATCTTCAACCGCTTACTCCTTTTCAGGGTCACGGGGAACCTGGAGCCTATCCCAGGGAGCATTGGGTACAAGGCGAGGTACACCCTGGACAGGGTCCCCTAATAATCCCCATCCCTGAATTGGCTGCATCACTCTCTCCTCTCTACTAATAGCTGGTGTGTGGTGAGCGTTCGGGTGCACCATGGCTGCCGTCGCATCATCCAGGTGGATGCTACACACTGGTGCTGGTTGAGGAGATTCCCCCTATACACTGTAAAAGTGATTTGAGTGTCTAGAAAAAGCGCTATATAAATGTAAGGAATGAATTAACGACAAGTGTTCAAGGTCTTGACCCCAAATTCCCCAGATCTCAATCCGATCAAGCATCTGTAGCCCCAAGTCAGATCCATGGAGGCCCCATCTTGCAACTTACAGGATTTAAAGGGTCTTGGTTCCAGATACCACAGCACACCTTCAGAGGTCTTGCGGAGTCCATGTCTCAACGAGTCAGAGCTGTTTTGGTGGCACAAGGGGGACCTACACAATATTAGGTGTGGTTTTAATGCTGTGGCTGAACAGTGTATATTTGGATGTTCAAAAACATCACCTGCAAACCATGCACTCATGGTGCAATCCAAAACTCTACCCGTCATATACAAACTGATGACACTGCAGTGAGTTTTTAATATACAGCAGTCCATTCAGTTTTATGTCTAGAATGGAATAAGCAAAAAGTGTCTAGAGAAAGTTCAGTTACTCTTAAGCTGATAATTTCCACTCATCTCTGCGTGATGTTGTATTACAGTCAGTAAAGTGTACACACACACAAAATGCCCTTTCCCCCTAATTAACTCTCTCTCACTTTATAGCCCTGCCCTCTCAAACTAATAAAAAACATATCACTCAGAGCTCAGGCAATTACACTTGCACAAGGCTGACAATTGTCATCAGTTGTTGAATGTAATGTTACGCATTAGAATAATTTCCTTCTAACTGAAGCGCTCTTCATTGCACCTTCCTATTTCGACACCTTAGCCAATCTATCTAGTCTCATTTCAGTTTCCTTCCATATACCTCATGCTGGTCTGCACAAATGATTTCGTGTTTATAAAAGACAACCTCCGTTGTAATGAAGTGGGCACAAAGAGCATAAAAATTCCTTTTTTTTTTTTTTTTTTTTAGGTGGAAATGTACCAGACCCCTGAAGAGTACTGTCAGGTAAGATTTGTAGTTAGTGGCCGTGTTGTAGGTGATCTACAAAGAACAATTATGTAAATGACATCTCACGCAAAGTATGAGATGGAAACCAGTTTTGTATATGATAATTGCACTCCCAGAGGAGAAGAAATAAAATTTGCCTCATGTGGAATTGCGCATCAAGGATAGAGCCAATCAGAGATGGTGAGATGCATAAAAAAAAAAAGTGTTTAAAAGATCATATACACGAAATAAAACAATAGACGTGAAAGTGTTTTTGAACGATGTCGACTAATATGAAATCAACTTCACATTAATGATAAAGTAATGATTTTGACAAAATTTTATTCAGATATTAAGCCATACGTTTGAGATATATATATATATATATATATATATATATATATATATATATATATATATATATATATATATATATATATGCACTCTCATTTGTAAGCCTTGTAAACGGTTTCTTTTTTCATCAAGTGGCAGAAACTCCCAGTACCTGCTCTTTGGTCATATTAATGTGTGTGCCTGAAATCAAACGGAGTTCGAAATGAATGTACTGATACCACCATGTTTAGCAGCCGCGTTCATTTTCTCCCATGCCATCCTCTGTTAGTAAATACAAACACACACTTTTTGAAGGTGTTACCAAGATCGAGCCTTTTCACAAATCAGTGCCCGAGTCCGGTTTTTCTTAGCGGTTATAAAAAAAAAAAAAAAATCTGTTTGACAATTAGTCAAAATTTTTTTCCATCATCCTTCCCCAAGTCACCAAACAAGCCAATGAAATCAATAGAATGCCGTTAGGCGCATACATTTATTCAATATTTAACAAAATACATGACATAACCATTTTAAACAAGGACAGAGTATCTCGCTCCTGTGAAGCACCACTCCACCAGATCACACCACGGTGTCCCGCCCCCTCCCCCACCCCCTGTAATCTCCACAAACCTGTCTGAAATATGAACAACTGGGCTAAACATATCTAAATGAGGTAACTGTATTCTATCCATATTCGAAAGTGGAAAATGACTCTCTGCATTTAACTAAAATGTCACTGTATCCATCTATCTATCCATCTGTATATATCTATAAAAATAAATAAATATTATAAATACATATACACACATATATATACACATACATACACACATATTATATATATATACACACACACACACACACATATACATATACATATATTTTTATATATATATATATATATATATATACACACACACACACATATATATACATATATATATATTATATATATATATATATATATATATATATACACACACACACACACACATACATACACACACACACACACACACACACACACACACACACACACACATATATATGTATATTATATATATATGGCATACTTATTGTAGCCACACGCTGGCAAAAAAATAAAATAAAAACTCTATTTCTACAACCCACTTCTTGCAGGACTGAGAAGTTACTGGAAGAAAACGAAACCTGAACGTGTTGAAAGCTGGCCTTGAAAAGAGTTTCGGACGCTCAAATGCCCATCATGCCTGGAAATAATCTAAGATAATTACAAGCAAACCAATACAGTAGTATACTACAGATGTGTTGCAACAGTGTTGAAGTCAAAAGTTTACATATACTGGATCTAGGCTTAAGATATTACACGCTAATCTTTCACACGTTTCATGTGCGCATGCATTTTTTGTGGCGAGGGTCATTAAATAAGATTTAGTTCCGCTTTAATCCACAATATCAGAATTCCAGTGAAGCAAATGTTTACATACACTAAGTTGCCAATCTCTTTACACAGTCTCACAGATTCCAGAAATGAATGTAAAGGCTTTTGGGTCAGTCCATGTCCGTTCAACCCTATTCCAAAATGTTGGTTAAATCAAAGACTTCGAATTACTTCAACCTTATTCTAGGCGAAGACTGATATTTAAATTGAGAATTACCTAGTACAACTGATCAGACACTGATAATTCACAAAAACAGCAGGTTTTATATTGTGCGATTCGATATTGTTCGATTTCTTGCACAAATGAAGATTTCTTCACTTTGTGCTGTTTTTAATTTCAATAGCCCGACAAATCTGTGCTCTTGTAAAGTGTTCTGGTCGGCGCTAAAGTACTTCTCAGATATACCGGATAATGAAATAAATACATTTTACTACTTGTAATTAGTATTTAGAAATATATATTCCCTATATTATATAGATACAGTGCCAATAGATAATATTGGCACCCTTGGTAAATATGAGCAAATAAGGCTGTGAAAATTGTCTTTATTGTTTAACCTTTTGATCTTTTGTTAAAAAAAATCACAAAAATACCCTGCTCTCATGGATAAACAATTACAAACACAACACAGGTTTATCCAAAAATATAGATCATTGTTAAATATAGGTGTGCAACAATTATTGGCATCCTTTTAGTCAATATTTTGTGCTAGCTCCCTTTGCCAAGATAACAGCTCTGAGTCTTCTCCTATAACACCTGATGAGGTTGGAGAATACATGGTGAGGGATCTGAGAGCGTTCCTCCATACAGAATCTCTCCAGATCCTTCAGATTTTGAGGTCCACGCTGGTGGACTCTCCTCTTCAGTTCACCCCACAGGTTTTCTATGGGGTTCAGGTCAGGGGACTGGGATGGTCATGGCAGGAGCTTGATTTTGTGGTCAGTAAAACATTGTGTTGATTTTGATGTATGTTTTGGATCATTGTCCTGCTGGAAGATCCAACCACGGCCCATTTTAATCTTTCTAGCAGAAGCAGTCAGGTTTTCATTTAATATCTGTTGATATTTGATAGAGTCCATGATGCCATGTATCCTAACAAAATGTCCAGGTCCTCTGGCAGAAAAACAGCCCCAAAACATTAAAGATCCACCACCATATTTAACCGTGGACATGAGGTACTTTTCCATACGGCTACCTCTCTGTGTGCTCCAAAACCACCTCTGGTGTTTATTGCCAAAAAGCTCTATTCTGGTTTCATCTCACCGATCCCATTTGAAGGTCCAGTAGTGTCTGACAAACTGAAGATGCTCGAGTTTGTTTTGGATGAGAGTAGAGGCTTTTTTCTTGAAACCCTTCCAACAACTTGTGGTGATGTAGGTGACTTCGGATTGTAGTTTTGGAGACTTTCTGACCGAAAGACACAAATAACATCTGCAGTTCTCCAGCTGTGATCCTTGGAGATCCCTGTCCACTCGAACCATCCTCTTCACAGTGCGTTAAGACAATATAGACACACGTCCAATTCCAGGTTGATTCATAACATTTCCAGTTGACTGGAACGTCTTAATTATTGCCCTGATGGTGGAAATGGGCATTTTCAATGCTCGTGTATTTTCTTATAGACACTTCCCATTGTGTGAAGCTCAACAACCTTTTGCCGCACATCACAGCTATATTCCTTCGTCTTCCCCATAGTTCTGAATGACTAAGGGAATTTGGCCTGTGTGTTACCTCATTTTTATACCCCTGTGAAACACGAAGTCATGGTTGAACAATTTCCTGTTCCTAGTCACCCAGGTGTACTAAAAAATGTAAATTATCAATGCGAATATACTTCAAATATATTTTTATAATATGAATTCGTAGGGGTGCCAATAATTGTTGCACACCTATATTTTCTTAATAATATGTGTTTGCAATTGTTTGCTAATCATGAGAGCAGAGTATTTTTGGCATTTTTTGAACAAAAGATCAAAAGTTTAAACAATAAAGACAATTCTTCACTGAATTATTTGCTCATATTTACCAAGGGTGCCAATATAAGTGGAGGACACTGTACATTTTATTTCTTATAGCTTGCATTATGCCATGTATGAAATATAACAGATCCAGGTGGAACGTTGATAGGCATAAAATCCAATGTTGAGAAGCAGCTAGAGACTTGAATTTTTGCGAGTGTAAACATTTCCATTTAAGGCATTTGGCAGAGGGCGACTTACATTTATCTCATTTTATACAACTGAGCATTTGAGGGTTAAGGGCCTTGCTCAAGGGCCCAGCAGTGGAAGCTTGGCAGTGCTGGTATTTAAATTTACGTTCTTCTGATCAGTAGTCCAACATCTTAACCACTGAGCTGCCACTACATACATCAAAATCAAACTACCACTACCACTGAGCTACCACTGCCCAATTACCACTCTAACCAACTATCCTAGTACTATACACATCCCAATTTTATTGGCCAATATGGCTGGCATAATTTAGACAAAAATTAGTCCTTTGCTCTGCTGACGTCACCATCTTTATAAAACTCAATGATGGTTTGCTTGACTTCATCACTTAAGGGCTTTCTTTTCATGGAATCTGGTTCTATTAATATACCATTTTGATGCAGAAGTGACCTTGCTTTCTTAGTCAGGTACAATGTGACACCAAACTGTTCAGATGTTTTCTCCAATGTCCAGCTTCGGAGTACCAGGGTTAACAGTTTCAGCAGCTGGTCTTTGAAGATTTTATGGGGAAGTGCTATACATCAGACATTTTGATCCTCTTAATCTATACACTGGGTGCACGCTCAACATTGGGGCTGACTAGGTCTTTTGATGTTGCAACGATGACTAAAGAAACAACTTTTCTGTGCATCACTTGCTTTTCCCCGTGACAATTTTCTTTGTTGGCTCGATCTAGTGATCTGGAATGGTGACAGGCCCATGGATGTAAAGCTTGTCGATGCCTTCTCCAAAGACATATCCTCAGTCTTTACTTCAAAGTCACTTTGTTCCACCTCAGTACCGGATTCGGCAGGGTTATTGGCAGCCTCAGAATGACATCATGGGCATGATTTCATTCCAGGTTTCATAGATGCATCTTTTTGCAAGAGATCAGCCAGTTTAGTTGAAACAAACAAAAAAAAAACCTTGATTGAAGGGATCACAACATTTTCTCTGTTATTCGTCTAATTGGTCAAGATTAACCAATCTATGATGAACGCAAGTATAATAAGTATAAGTCCACGTAAACCCATTCTTTTTGTGATGGGCTCTACACTGTTTGTTGTAAAAGTGCTTAAATTAGTTGTTCCAACCTTACAGGTATGGGTTAATTTGGCAGTTCAGAACTTAAGAGTATACAAACAGAGCAAGGCAAAATGCCAAAACGGCTATTGCACAAGACAAGATGATAACTTGAGACAATTGGGCCCCGTGTTGTTTCACAAGCTTTTGTAGGCACACAAGATGGAGAAAATCCCCAAAATCCCCGTGACATCAGATCTATAATTAAATCTATAATACTTCTAGGCCACAGAAGATTTAACTGATAAATCTGTGGAGCATTCTAGGAAATTAGGGGAATTCTCATTGCTTCCACATCCATGGTATCAGCAATATTTTAGGTATAGAGTTTTACAGAAGTGTGTATACTGTATGAAGTCAACCCTGTTGGTACATTGCATTCGGTGTGCTAATAGTACTACTATTACTTGTCAAATGTTAACTTTGATCAATTTCAGCAATATCGACTTGTGTTTATAACAAAATCTAGTTCTTATTTGTGATTAAAAACGTGTGGTTTTACCGAACGCATAGCACAATAAAATATACAAGAAGATAGAGGTACGCTCACCACATGTACGTTCATGCAGTTCTCTAATCAGCCAATCATGTGGCAGCAGAGCAATGCATAAACTCATGCAGATACAAGTCAACAGCAACTGTTAATGCTAACATCAAACATCAGCAGATGAGAAAAAATGTGGTCTCTGTGACTTTAACCTATGTTCGTTGGTGCCAGATGGGCAGATTTGAATATTTTCCGAAACTGCTGATCTCTAGAGTTTACACAGGACGGTGCGACAAATAAACACATCCTGTGTGTGGAGGGCTTACAGGCTGAAACATCCTGCTGATGAGAGAGATCAGAGGAGAACGTCCAGACTGGTCTGAGCCGACAGGAAGTCTATAGTAACTCAAATAAGCACTCTTTACAACTGTAGTGAGCAGAAAAGCATCTCAGAGTGCACACCACATCAAACCTTGAGGTGGATGGGCTACAACAGCAGAAAACCACATTAGGTTCCACTCCTGTCAGCCAAGAACAACAATCTGAGGCTATCATGGGGAAAAAGATGCTATTTTTTTTTATTTCTAATCTTCAGCTGTTCTGATTGGGTGAGGCAGGAGGAATGAGCAATAATTCAGGCAAAGTATTGTGAGAAGCTTGTGGAAAGCTACCCCAAGTGTTTGATTCAAGTTCAAGCAATTAACATGCAATGACATCAAATATTATCAAAGTGTGTGCAAACTTCTGACTCACCGATAATATCTGAACTGCCAAATAAATAATGAAATAAATCCATATCTTAGATATATTATTTTGAAATGACCCCTTATGGAAATAAAGTAGATACCCCAATTGACTTAACATGGGCAAAACTATGGTGGTGGTTGTAGCAGTAGTAGTAGTAGTAGTAATACTAGTAGTGGTAGTAGTAGTAGTAGTAGTAATACTAGTAGTAGTAGTAGTAGTAGTAGTAATACTAGTAGTGGTAGTAGTAGTAGTAGTAGTAGTAGTAGTAGTAGAAGTAGTGGTAGTAGTAGTAGTAGTAGTAGTAGTAGTAGAGGTAGTAGTAGTAATAGTATTAGTAGTGGTAGTAGTAGTAGTAATACTAGTAGTAGTAATACTAGTAGTGGTAGTAGTAGTAGTAGTAATAGTATTAGTAGTAGTAGTAATACTAGTAGTGGTAGTAGTAGTAGTAGTAATAGTATTAGTAGTAGTAGTAATAATACTAGTAGTAGTAATACTAGTAGTAGTAGTAGTAATAGTAGTAGTAGTAGTAGTAGTGGTAGTAGTAGTAGTAATAGTATTAGTAGTAGTAGTAGTAGTAATAGTAGTAGTAGTAGTAGTAGTAGTAGTAGAAGTAGTGGTAGTAGTAGTAGTAGTAGTAGTAGTAGTAGAAGTAGTGGTAGTAGTAGTAGTAGTAGTAGTAGTAGAAGTAGTGGTAGTAGTAGTAATAGTATTAGTAGTGGTAGTAGTAGTAGTAATACTAGTAGTGGTAGTAGTAGTAGTAGTAATAGTATTAGTAGTGGTAGTAGTAGTAGTAATACTAGTAGTAGTAATACTAGTAGTGGTAGTAGTAGTAGTAGTAATAGTATTAGTAGTAGTAGTAATAATACTAGTAGTAGTAATACTAGTAGTAGTAGTAGTAGTAGTAGTAGTAGTAATAGTAGTAGTAGTAGTAGTAGTAGTAGTAGTAGAAGTAGTAGTAGTAGTAGAAGTAGTAGTAGTAGTAGTAGTAATAGTAGTAGTAGAAGTAGTAGTAGTAGTAGTAGTAATAGTAGTAGTAGTAGTAGTAGTAGTAGTAGAAGTAGTGGTAGTAGTAATAGTAGTAGTAGTAGAAGTAGTGGTAGTAGTAGTAATAATACTAGTAGTGGTGGTAGTAGTAGTAGTAGTAGTAGTAATAGTAGTAGTAGTAGTAGTAGTAGTAGAAGTAGTGGTAGTAGTAGAAGTAGTAGTAGTAATAGTAGTAGTAGTAGTAGTAGTAGAAGTAGTGGTAGAAGTAGTGGTAGTAGTAGTAGTAATACTAGTAGTGGTAGTAGTAGTAATAATACTAGTAGTGGTGGTAGTAGTAGTAGAAGTAGTAGTAGTAATAGTAGTAATAGTAGAAGTAGTAGTAGTAATAGTAGAAGTAGTAGTAGTAATAGTAGTAGTAGTGCAGCTTTTAATGCCATGTCAGCATCTGAGGCTCTCTTCATGGTAAAAACAGACTTACAAAAATTACAAGCATTGCAGAAATACAATAAAATAAAACCAAATAAAAGGAAAATACAGCTGTTAAGATTATATAAGATGTTTTACATTGATATATGATAAAAATTCTAAAACCTTTTCTGGTTAAATCTTACTAAAGTCCTTAAGTAAGCTTACTACAATAAAAATGTTGTCTATTGGGAACAACAATGGTAATATGAGATGTGTGGCATATACAATGAGTGGACAGTTGTTGTTGTTTTTTTAGCTAAGGTGTATATAAACTTTTGGATTCAACTCTAATCATGGAACCAGTAGAACAGAGTTGCTCAGTCACACTGGTTCATTTGGCTTTTCGTTACGTTACTGACCAATCTAAGGCAAAGGGTCATTTGGAATTTTGGTGTTTCACTGGGACAGAAGCAACCATAAAAAAAAAAAGAAAAAAAAAAGAAAACTGCATTAGGAACTGTCATTAATGTAAAAGCACAACTGTCTCCAAAAACAAACAAACAAAAAAAAAACAGGGTTCTCTGGGGGATAAGAAACTCTCCATAAATGAGACGGACAGAAATCATACAGTATGGACAATCAGTTATGAAAAGTGAAGTTTGGAATGATATGCCTCAGAGCTGGAAATGGCCATGCTTTATAATGTATGAAACTGGTGACATGGAGAGAGTGGAATAGGATTCTTCCATACCTGACATTTGAGACCCGCAAGGCTTCACTCTCAGTCCTGAAATGCAAAGAGAACGTATACTACTGAAAAAAACCACTTTTTTAAATAAATACAAATATACAGTTTTAAAAATGACAATAAGGAATGACAATTACAGTAATAAGAGTAATAATTATAGTGATCTGCGGTGGATCCAGAGCCAAACCCAGTAACAATGGGCTCAAAGCAGAAGAAGGGTTCATTGCAAGGCACCATTCACACACTCATTCTCACCTAGGGGCAATTGGGAGTGCAGTGGGAGGCGAACACAGACAGTAACGAGCTCAGGATCGAACCGTGTAGCCTGTAGCAGTACTCCACAGTGTGCCACCCAAATATGTCATTTTGTATAAGGGACTCTATATTTTTCATCTATGACCCATGATATTCCAAGGGTCAATCTACTTGACCCACATCAGCTAAAGTACTTCTCTCAGATTTAGAATTTGATTCGGAATACATTGCTTCCATGTGACTTTTCAATTTCATGGTCCAAAGCAGACTTTTTCAAAAACAGAGAGAGACCAATAACAAAAAAAAGTCTTTTGGGTATCACGCTCGTCATTTTCCTACTGTAACAGCAGCCAGAATCCAGCCCTGCATCATCAAGGTGTTTCTGTGGCAGTATGGCACATGCTTGTTGACTGTGCAGTTCAATGAGAAATATGATTGTGCGCCACGTGTGTGAAATTAGATCTGGGAAAACAACAGCGCGATACATAATTACAAAACAGGGTGTAAAACCTCGCTCCTGAACAACGAAGTGGAAGCCTACAGTACAATACAACTACTGGAATAGCAATATTCACATTTCTGATTATGACCCAGAGCATGTACAGTCTATAATTCACCAGTTAATATCCCACTGTGTCCCACTGGGCTTCCTGGGTATGAGGAGCTATGTAATGATGGAGAATCCCAATATTCACACCCATGGCAGCGTGAACACCTCAGCTTTCTTTGCTCAGCCAGCCCTGTTTCAATAATTCACAAGCTGTATGTATCTTTGAAATTAGGTTCCGTCAACATTTTCTGGGAAATGCTGTGAAGACTGAAACTTAAAAAAAAAAAAAAGACGACAATAAGGCTGTACATCCTTCATTACTGCAATAAGACACGCTGTGCGTTCTATTGCCACACTAAAGCCTAATTAAATAATTTGCTGTTATGTCAATATTTTGTAAGTCACCTTGATGCACACTGAAAACTGCTTTTCTTAGTATAAAAATAGAAATACTGAACTACATGTTGGATTGCTTGTCTCAGACATACGGTATCTCGTAAGGGTTGGTGCTCGGGCAGAGTCTCTACACAATGCATTTTGTTAACTCTGCAGAGCGCTAGCATTTATATCAGTGATTCAGAGTGTTGCACTGACTGAAGGAAGTATGTCTGCAGACACTTTGTTGTAGAGTTTAGGCCAGGGGTGTCCAACTCAAATTCTGCCCAGGCCACTGCATTATTGTGAGCCTTTGAGGTGCCATAATGTACAGCTACTCATTTCATCAGTATATTGTCTATTCTATCAATTACCACCAATAAACCAAGGCTGTGAATGAAGAATAGGACGATTCGAGGGAAGAGAGAGAACACTTTTTTTTTTTAATCATGAAAAGCTTAAAGAGTTGGAACAGCAAGGCCAATTCTATTGTTTCCACTATGCATTGAAGATTGGGTTTGAGATCAAAAGATTAATACGAGACAACCGATGAATTTCAGCTTTCATTTCCTCATATTTACATCTAGATGTTTTAAAGATCATGGCACATTTTGTTTGAACCCACCCATTTTTCAAGTGATCAAAATATTGGAAAATGTGAACTGTTTCTTGCTGCCCAAGTGCGCAGTCTTAAATTGACACTTTAAAGAATTAATAGCTCTGAACGTCTACTCTTGATTTGAACCGTAGGTTTCACCTGTGAAGACTGTATCTGTTGTTATAAAGGATAAACCAATCAATTCCAGAGAGCTGTCTGTATGGGAGAACAGCAAGACAGTTTGAAGCTGCGAAAAGAGTGAAACTCTATCAGATCCATTGCACAAACATTGGGCATAGTACACCAGTGGTTTCGTTCTCTTTCAGGCCATTCCACATTGTTGTACTGACTAACAAACAGGCATGAAACAGATCGGCCAAGGAAAACAGCAGCAGCTGCTGACGAACACTGTGAAGAAAAACCCAAAAACAACAGTGACAACAACTTTCACATGAGCTTTCCAGTGCAGAAATTTAGAGGCCATACTACAAAATACAAACCACTCATCAGCAGAAAGAAACAGAAAGCCAGATTGGAATTCACAAATGAATACAGAGATGAACCAGAAAAGCTCTGGAACAAGATTAACTTCTACCAAAGTGATGGAAAGGCCAAAGTGTGGAGAGAGAAAGTATCTCATGTCCAAAATATAGAAGCTCATCGGTCAAGCATGGTGGAGGTAGTGTCATGGCTTGGGCTTGCACGCCTACTTCTGGAACAGGCTCAGTGATCTTTATTGATGATGTAACTCATGATGGCAGCAGCAGAATTAATGCAGAAATTTACAGAAACAATCTGTCTTCCGATTTACAGAGAGATGCATCCAATCTACGTGGGAGAAACTTCATCATGGAGCAAAACATCGACCCAAAAAGCACTGCCATCTGATGTCAGTGGGTCACCGGCTGGATGGGGTTATCGCAAGCAAAGGATGTGCAACAAATATTAAGTGTTATTTACTTTAATTTACCTTAAGGTTATCTGTTCCTATACTTTTGCTCACTTAAAAATTGGGTGGTCTGCCACCAAAGGGGCCATGTTTTAAGTTGTTCAACACATCTAGATGTAAATATCAAGAAAGGAATGCTGGAATTCTGATCTCATTCATCTTTTAATCTCAAACCCAAGGGAGGGGACTGTATAGATCTGTTTTCCAACGATTGAAAATAGATAAGGTTAAGAAAAACATTTATGAAGGACTCACACTGGAATTTGTAGTCGATCGCTAAACCAGGCCAACACTGTTTATAGACACTGGTCTGACATCCATCACACTTAGCAAACTTGGCATTGATTTTAACCAGCGTTTTAGCACTACGAGATGTGATGCGAGCCCACGTGAGCTGTACATTGGCATGCAGTGTGAACATGATCTCAGTATTATTTATTGCAGGATTGAATGGGCAGAGTTCCATATTTGTAATGTAATTTGCCACAATTTTTACTCTGTTCCAAAATCAGTTCAGTCCAATAAAGGCATTTTTCTTCCTCACCATCAAGAATCCGCGACATACTGAAGTCATCATCACACTTTTACTTTAAAATGTGTTTTTGTTTTTAAGATGAAAAGCATCTTGCACATTCGATTGTATGTGTTTTCCAGCATGTGCTAAACTAATAATAATAATAATAATAATAATAATAATAATAATAAAAGTGTGCAAAAGGTCTTAAAGCCATTTATATATAATCCCACACACTCGATCGTGTAAAATTATGACACAAGTCCCAGTGACAAGAACGAAAGTGTTTGTCATTCATTAATTAATCTTTAGAAACCGCTTTATCCCGATCAGGGTTGTGCTGTGCCTGGAGCTTACCCCAGGAACTTGGAGCATTTCTCCTTAAATGAAAAGAGCAGACATGGTTTAAAGCAACAGTGAGCTTTGTTTAATAGCCAGTGTTCTGCCAACTCCAGGAAAGACCATGTCCTACCTGTCCAAGCCTCCTCCTGAGACATCTGCCGAACACACCACAAGTCTGCAGCTCTCCTCTGGTTACAGATGACTGAGAAATCGCTTCGATTTCCAACACGTTAAAACTGAGCTGTAAAAATATCGTCTACTGACCGTCATTCAAAATAAAATCGGATTTCCAATCAGACTCATTACATAACATTTTGAGAACAGCTGAACCCCCGTTTGAGCCACCGCACATTTACATTTGTAGAGTCTTATGGTGCAGATAGGGACGTTCTCTTGAGCTTGCAGCTGTTCCATAGTCTTAACTTGCTGAATTTTACATATTAAATATAGATGTGATGGCTGTTATTTTAAACTGCTCTGTCAACCCTTCCAGAAAGAACATTAAAATGAGTTTGATGCTCCACATTTGAATAGAGTTAATTCTACTGACTAATGCATACCTACTTTCTCATTTTTACTCTTTTAATTTCACGGATGTGTAAAATGAGTACACGTTTGTAGTACACATCGCGACCAGGAGAATTTGCCAAGTTGCGCAGAGACGAGAGTCAACTAAATGGAATTACATCAAAACACAGAGCACCGAGTTAATCATTTATTAGCGGTTTATTATTAGCAGTGTTTCCCTTTGTGAATGAGAAAAACGCCATTTCAGGGCTGTTAAAAGGACAATTGCACTACCACTGCATCTCATTTAACTAATAAAATGAGATACAAAACTATACAGAGCAAAGGAAATCTCAAGACAACTGCTATAACTGTTTTTTATGACCGTGTGAAATGAATGCTGTAAATGTGGCACAAATGCATGATGTGTTGCAATAAAAGACACTCATGGTTACTGACAGAATTAAGCCACAAAAGACGCAATTACAGCTCCCATTAGTATACCAGCACTTTCAGCTTGCATACAAACGAATTAGCAGGATTAAGCTAATTACTGTTTCCTCAACCGCGCCATTTTTTAGCACACAGAAAATCTCTATTTTGTATTGCCCTGTCGCTTTGGGATGGAGTGCTTAGCATGTTTAGCATTTTAATTGAAATAATAAGCCTTTTTTTTTTTTTTTTTTTTTTTTTAAAGAATTTAATATTCACTTGTTAGTTTTCTTCCAGTTCTGGCACAGTGCGAGTAACTAGTTCCTCCGGTGGGAAATATTCTCTGCTGTGATAGCAAAGTTTGAATTTTCAAGCTGCTAGCACGTCTGGGATTTGGAGTTGACATGTGTTAACACTTCAAGGACAAAAAAAAACAAAATAAACAAAACTAGAAAATTTGACTCCTGGGGAAAGAAAATGTCCGGATTCAACTGGGAGTGAAATCATGAGACAATCAGTCTATAGATTTTTACTCAGAAAACACTCGCTGCTGGACTGGTGTCTATGAGTACACTATGTCCACGCCTGATTCACAGCGAATCACTGTCATTCATCACGGTCACTTCCAATCACTGACGATTCCACAATCTACACATACATTTCATCACAGGGTCAGTATTTCTGGTTGGAGAAAAATGTATATTTTTCAAAATGTGCTCCCAGATGCTATGAAGAAAAGTACCAAGTAAAAGCCAGAGAAAATAACAATTCTCTATATTATAACTGAATGGCCAAACCTTACGTTTTTACAGTTCGCAGACACCCAGCCACATCCATTAGGAACTCCATCTCCCAGAATGCTAAGTCCACACCCACACACACTTCCCATTACTATCGCTCAAGCTCCCCTGCCTACGAAAAGGATACAACCTTTCAGTCATTTACTCTCATTTACTTCTCCATGTGGCGGTCTAGGTAAACCCATCAGATATCACTGCGACTTCATTCTGGAAAACCAGACGTTTTTGACCAAAACGCTTTTTTCTGACAATAACAATCTTTGCCGTCTCCATTTTAAGCAAATATAAATATACGTTACCGAACAATGCGAAAATATTTTTATTTACTTCCTAATCCCCAAGATGCCACAGATGGCTGGGAGATTGGCAAAACTGTCTGAGTTTTCATTGAGGGAAGGGTAGTATACTCTCTCTCCTCTATCAATCACAAGAACACTAGCCAATTATCAACATCTGTGAGATATGGGTAGCATTTTCCTGTGCTGCAGCAGCTCGAAAACATACAAGACAGTCCTGGTAGCTGTCGTACGAAACGGGAGACTAGGCCAAGTCTTTATTAGTGATAATAAAGCCAATTTGAGGGACCAAAACAAACAAACAAACAAAAAAAAAACACAGTGCAGTGGTTAAAAACGATCAGTCTGCCTAAAACCTTGCTAGCCAAGTGTGCTAAGTGAATGTAAAGCTAAATGTCAGAGTGTATGCGGAATATGTTGTAATCAGAAGAGTGCTAATACACTCCATACAGTTGACTGTAATTTCTATACAGACATACAAACAAACCAATAAAATACTTAAAAAGATTTAACCAACAAACAAGTCATTGAATGAAACCGCTATTATTTCCTGAAAGACCTCTAAGGAGTGGAGAGACGACTGTGAGGCTTGGGTTTAAATGCAGTGGGAGTAATTTTAGCTCAGACGACAAGACAAGGACATGAGAACTCATTATCAAATGAGGATAACAATCAAAATGAGACCTCACTTCCCAATGTAAATGTAACATTAATTCAGTTCAATTCAATTCAATTTTACTTGTATAGCGCTTTTTACAATAGACATTGTCTCAAAGCAGCTTTACAGAAATATCAACATGAACATTACAACGTTAGAACTTTAAGACTTGACAGTGTGACTCTTGGATGTTTTTTAAACCCTTTCTCGTAGTACACTGGCGTTCTGTTCCACCGGCGGAATGGTAATCGGACATTTTCAATCACTATAAACAAATGAATTGTTTTATCGACGGAATTAGTCAGGACACTGTTGGGTTTCTGTGTGTGGAGTATCCTGACAGGAAAGGGGAGGGCTGTGAGCCCCCTACTGGGCAAACAATTCACAGCTCTCCACAATAACACTGGTACAGAGATAAAAAGGACAGCACAGCTAAAGCTTTTTTTTGATGGTAAAACACTGCATACAACCGCCACAATAAAATGATAATATTTAAACCTAGCACGCCGGACTAAAACAATAAAAGATACTGCAAATTCTTAAAGCCCCGAGTGTCTATTTTCATATGATCCATTAACCACTACTGTGGAGTGTGACACCTCGAATAAAATTTGGGGCACCCACAAAACAGGCAGAAGTTGTATTATTTTTTTTTTTGTCTCTGCATTTTGTTTCTGGGTTGTACGCATCTCCACTATTCTGTCAGAACTTGACACACAGAAATAAGGAATATGTCTAGGATCTGTGGGTTTAACCAAAAACCAAACAAGAATACAGAATACACAGCCATCTCACGTACAGTGAAATGAAAGCTGAAGGGCAGAGGATTGTCTGGAATCAGAAAAAAAAGAAAAAAAAGCGGCAAATCAGAAGAAAACAACAGGGTAAAACTTCAAACTACACATCTCATCTTATTCAGAGAGATTGTTTTTGTTCACTTTGGCCAGTTTTTTCCAAGAGTTAAAGTTAGATGTTACAGTACCGCCAGTGTGGAAGGAGAATTACTGTAGGTGACTCATTTATTGACCTTGATCAGGGTGTAGACATCACTTATTACACAAAGAAAGTGAGAAACTTCTTATATTGCGTTGAATGCCTCAGGGTAAAAAAATATTATATTATATATACACACACACACACACACACCCCCATATGGTTCAGTACATAAGAGTATATCCATATGGAAGATTGCAAATGGTAAAATGGTCTGCAGTTATATATCGCCTTTTAACCTTAAAGTGCTTTACGCTGTTTCTCTCTCTCTCTCTCTCTCTCTCTCTCTCTCTCTCTCTCTCTCACACACACACACACACACACACACACGGCAGCAGATCTACCATACAAGGAGCAACTTGGGGTTCAGCGTCTTGCCCAAGGACACTTCGGCATGCTGATTCGTGTGGGCCGGGCATCAAGCTGCCAAACCTGCAATTAGTGGACAACCCGCTCTACCACCTGAGCCACAGCCGGTAGAGTGGCATCACATTTTCTCCTGATAACATCAGATGATTGGATGCAGATGCACGCAGAACAATTTATTTCTGTACTATAATGCATAAAGCTGTCAATTTGTACAGATCCCTTGTTCTGTGATGACTGTTATTCCGTCATATATTCTTATGGCAATTTAGCATAACCAATTCACCCATCAGCATGGTTTTGGTAATCGAGAGGAACGCAGAGAATCCGGAGGAAATCCTCACAGACAGTACCTGGAGCGCAGGATCTAACCGGGGGATCTGGAGATGTGAGGCAGCAACACCATCAACTACCAGAGAGACCCTTGTGGTGTCTTCTGAATTGTATAGTATTATGAAACTTTTAAAAGGGATGATATGAATTATGGCCATTATTTAAAAAAAAATAAATAAATAATAAAAAAATTAAAAAAAGGAGGTAGAGGGTAGAGGACTTCAAGCATAGACGTCAACATGAATATTTAAAACCTCCCATTTTTATCTTCCGTGGTTGGGAGCGGTTTGAATTTATGTTACAAATTTCATATGTGGGAACTCCATTAATAAATCTGATTAAAATAAGGGAGCTTAATTGGCTGGATTTAAATAAGCAAGGAAGCAGACGAATGTGATCTATAAAGGAGATAAATTTGTATTACAAATGTCTTGTCTATGGCCTCACATTAAAGCATCTTCCACTAAACTGAACTTTATCCAACACGATCATAAATACAATTTACAACTGAAGATTAACCAAAGAATAGTTTTTGAAATGGCTTCTTCCCACTTCTGAGTGAACTCAGGGCATCCTCTAGGCCTAGAGGCATGTCATGCACGATTCCTCCCTCCCCCCTTTTCTCCTATTAAATTTGCAATTGTTTAATCTAGCAGGGTAATGAAATTAACCTTTTTACCCGCCAGCCTGTGGTGAAGCAGCCGCAAGGCAAATCACATTTTCAGAGTGCATAAGAGGCCCTGACTCCAGGCCTGCATCTGCATGCAACCTCACACTTCAAGTGGTCTGAAAGCATTTACACAGAGAATATCAACTCACAATGTTTCTCTAAAATCCAAACGTTCTAGCGCGTGTTAAGGTGAGAAAACATCTACATTATACGTACGTTGTGCTGTGCCTCAAATCTGGACTGGAACCTGTAAGAGCACTTACAGCTCATGATGTCTAATGTATCATCATTCAGTTTAGCTAAGGCACCTCAAAGTACGACTCCAAAAGAATGCAGATGGCAATGAGGGGGAGGGGGGATTGGGGAGGTGGGGGGATATAACCAAGCAGAAAAGACTGCAGTTAGATCAGTAAGTTGCTGAATAAAAATGAACTCTGTCTTACAGGAAGATACCATCAGCTCCCCAGTGATTGGATTAGCGATGCTAGTGGTGCCAGCTCAGGCCAGCACAGGCTCACACACTCAGCCTCTGGTTCACTTAAAGACTAAATACGACAAACAAAAATCAATATGAGGATTAAATCTTTTTGTTGTCTTCTTTAAAACTTTAGTAGAAGTTTATTTGGGGTGATGTATAGGAGATGGACACAGGACCTGCTATAACTTTTCTAGATATCATACATTAAGTTTGAATGAATAATGTTAAAAGGTCCTCTCGTTGATGTTCACGATCAAAAACAAACGGATACAAAACTGATAGTTTTTTTTTAATTCCTTATATTATGTACACTCATCAAATGAGATGTAGTCAAATCTCTTTGTAGAGTTGCATTTCATTGCATTTATATAACATTTATAAACAATGAACCGTGTCACACAGCAGCTTTACAGAAACGTGGATATGCAGTTAGATTTATCCCGAATGAACAAGTCAGAGGCGATATCGGTAAAGACGAACTCCTTGGGACGACGTGAGGAAGAAGCACTGAGAGGAACCCGAGTCAAGAAGGAACCCATGCTGTTCTGGGTGACACCGGATTGCGGTTATGAATCATTACTCTTCCATAGCTGTATGCTAAAAAGTCAAACAGTACCGAGTGTGTGAAAAGGATCCTCAGTACAAGTCATCTCTGATTTCATTAGAGTTTTCAGCCTGTATAAGTCTATAGTATCTAAGTGGAGTTATCTACTGAATAATGTATAAGACTTGGGAATAAGCTGTTTTCAGCAAGTGCAATCTTTAATCTATTCAACTGAGACCATCCTTAGCTATCTTTAGGGCATCCATGTGTTATCCTCAGCAGCAGCAGGGAGTTGATCCTCAGGTGAATGAAGCTCCAAGCACATGAGGAGCATCAGGATGGATCAGGCACCCTGATTTAAATGAATCAGTGTGTTTTTTGTTTTTTTTTTCTACAGAGAGCATGTGTTCCTGACATAGTAGCTACCCGGTTTAGATGATGTGATCACAAGGTCTATGCAGAGGCCAAAGTGCCACAGTTGAAAATTCACAAGCTCATTGGGGCTGTTGCTTTAGGCTGCATTCTCTTCCACGTGTGTACTTTGTTGACAGAGAAGAAGAAAAAATAAAGAAGAAAAAAAGTGAATCTATGGTGAGTCCTCGAGGGTGAAAGAGAATCAGAGTCGGCTTTTAAAAAGGCAACGCAACACCGTGTAAAAAGATGGATAGGATGCTATCTGAATGGCAAGACTGCAATATTAACATGAAATACAAATTAGAAATAAAGATGCTATTTGCATTTAGTGATCTATCATGTGTACAGGTCAAATATAAAATGTGCTGTATGCTAAAACACAAAATTACAATTTTACCTCTGTTTTCTCATAAATGTAGTTTTAAAATAATAATAATACATACTGAGGTGAAATGAAGTACAAAATATTCAGAACAATCCACATTACATCAAAAAAATCTCTATACAGTATTTTAATCATATTCTTCATTAAGCATGTAGAGGAAGTGTACCTATACAGGTGCATCTATAAAATAAAAAATAATTCAATATCATGGAAAAGTTTTTTTTTTTTTCCATTTTTTTTCCCCATAATTTAATTCAAAAAGTGGAACTTTCATATATTTTTAGATTCATTACACATGAAGTGAAATATTTCACGCCTTGTTTTGTTTTAATCTCGGTGATTACGGCTTACAGCTCACGGAAATCAAAAATCCGGTATCTCTAAATATCAGAATAAAGAATTTATAATACAGAAATGTCGACCTGAAAAGTCTGTTCATTTATGCGCTGATACTCGGTCGGGGTTTTAATCCTTTTGCAGGAATTACGATGCGGCGTGGCATGGAGGCGATCAGCCTGTGGCACTGCTGAGGTGTTCTGGAAGTCCAGGTCGCTTTGATAGCGGTCTTCAGCTCGTCTGTATTGTCGGGTCTGGTGTCTCTCGTAGATTCTCTATGGGGTTCAGGTCAGGCGAGTCGGCTGGACGATCGAGCACAGTAACACCACGGTCAGTAAACCAGTTACTAGAAGTTTTGGCACTGTGGGCAGGGGCCGAGTCCTGCTGGAAAAGGAAATCAGCATCTCCATAAAGATCGTCAGCAGACGGAAGCATGAAGTTCTCTAAAATCTCCTGGTAGACGCTGCATCGACTCTCGACTTGAGAAAACACACTGGACCAACACCAGCAGATGACATGGCAACCCAAATCATCACTGACTGTGGAAACTTCACACTGGACTTCAAGCAGCTTGGATTCTGTTCCTCTCCACCCGTCCTCCAGACTCTGGAACCTTGATTTCCAAATGAAATGCAACATTTACTTTCATCCTCCCCGTGATTGTGGCTGTGTATACTGACAGAGATTAAAGCCTCAGGAAACCTTCGCAGGTGTTTTGAGTTAATTATCTGATTAGAGTCTTCTCAGGATGACATTTCTGTATTATAATTTTTTTATTCTAATATTTTGAGATACTGGATTTTTGATTTCCATGAGCTGTAAGCTGTAATCATCGAGATTAAAACAAACAAACAAAAAAAAAGGCTTGAAATATTTCGCTTTTTGTGTGTGATGAATCTAGAAAGTATGAAAGTTCAACTTTTTGAATTAAATTACGGAAAAAAAAAAAAAAAAAAAAAACCTTTTCCATGATATTTTAATTTTTTGAGCTGTACCTGTATACACCTAGGGCTATATTCAGAGATTAGTTATGCACCCATAGAAAGCATTGACATCAGATGTAACTACAGGCACAAGTGCTATTCGGAAGTTAAGCAGGGTGGAGTCATGCACACAGAGTACCTACAACAGAACAGAACAGAACAGCAGTACATCCCAGAGTTCAGACATTTAGGTTTAATTTGAAGGTGTTTAAATCCAAATTGGCTGAACGGTGCAGGTATTACAGCACTTTTTATATGTTCTGGAACAACATTTTATGGGCAGATGAGACAGATCAACTTTGAGCAGAATAATGGGAAGAGTATGGAAAAGGGAAGGAACTGCTTATAATCCAAAGCATACCATCTCATCTTATAACATGTATGGCTGCCAAGGGAAGTGGTTCCCTTATTTATTGATCTGATTAGAATCAAACAGAAAAGCGGTAGGATAAATTCTGAAGTACACAGGCCTATATTACCTGCTCAGATTCAACCAAATGCTTTAAAACTCATTGGATGGGCAGAACATCACCAGGGAAGAATGTCTGGGTTCCAGACTTCAGGCAGTCTCTGATTGCAAAGGGTTTGCCACCAATGATTAAAAATAGCAATTTAACTTATGATTATGTTGATTTGTCCAGTTTAACCCCAATCACCTGATTTGGATGCAAATGCCCTCAAATTTAAGCTGAAAACCTGCAATTTGAGCGTATACGGTATTTATTATTTCATTTCAACTCGAAGATACTGTGGTACACAGCTAAAATAGCAATAACTTAATGTCCAAATATTTATGGACTTCACTGTATAGTTTCATTTTTAAATTGTCTCTTGCTTTAATGGTACTTCATAGTCCATTTGACATCAAGGCGGAAACCCCCCCAGCCATTTCCTTCTTTACTGATTGTTTTCAGGCTTAACGGCAAGTGCTTGGAGTCTGATCTACACTCAGGTAATTTACCCAATCTGATTGGCACACCCAGAAATATATTTTTGTAGACAAAAATACATTTGTCTTATATCAACAGAGATGTTAAGTGTAAACTAAACTTAAAATACTGACTAATTATCAATACTCCACCTTTATGTAAAATCTTCCTGCCTTCCCTGAATGAGTCTGATATACGCTACAGTAATCTAACCCCTGACTCATGATAGGTGGACTTGTAAATTGTATTTTCCAACTATTTGTACTTGAAAAAAAAAAAATAAAAATCATATTTGTACTTAAAAATCATATAGAATAGGACTGGAAGACGTGAAGCGTATCGGCAGTCTATACTCTGATTAAATATCCTTTTTTTAAAAAAAAATAATAATAATATTAAGAGAAACTCTGAAGATAATACAGCTGATGAGTGAAAGTGAAAGATTCAGTCTTCAGGTCATTCTGAAATCATCAGCAACGTGGATCATTATGCAATCTTGATATTTTAATCACTCATCCAAGGAATTGATCAGTTCTCAGTTTGCAATTCCTTTAAAACAGTGTGTAAAAACACCAGTCTTAATAGATTCTGCTTGGACTTCATGGCTTCAGTTTCAAGACAGATGAACAAAGAAGTGGCCAAAATGACAGCCTGTTATTGCAGATTTAGTATTAAATAGCAACAATCTGTTCAGCTCTCTCTCCCAGGGTTTCTTTTTCATACACACATACAGTGCTTGATCTGGACCATGCAGTGCCAACAGCACTTAGCATTCTCAAAGCAATGACATGGACACCCAAGTCCCCATTTAATGCCAATTGGATTTCTATCGATTCTTGTGTCAGTCCTCAGTGTGGGCTAGGCTGCCCTAACCAAGTATACTCCATTGAACCAAAATATCCATTTTACTACCATGTGCAATTCCTGCTGGCATGACACAGAGGAAGGAAGACACGTTGCCTGAAACGTTAGTCACGTCAGAACCGAATAAGCTCTCGGTCTCACTCTGCAAAAAACAAACAAACAAACAAACAAACAAACAAAAAAAAACCCTCCACAGCACTTTTTTATCAAGTGAGCAAGGTTTCAGAGGTCTGCTAGCCCTGCAATTTGGATCTTAATCAGACATTCTTCCATCGTACCTTTTCTGGTGTGCTTGGAAATCAAACCTACAACTCTAATTCTGCACTCTAAACAACCCTGGAATGAGCTGGAAAATCTGCAATACTGGCAAAATCATTACGCAGAGATATCTGGACAGCAGCCTCATATCCTCATAGATAGCCACCATCTGACAGATGTTTCCTGCCTACTCCATTCCCCTGGTAATTGATTGCCCAAATAGGCAACTCTTGGTGAGTTAAAGACCCAGTGGCAGGCGGCAACTTGCGGCATGTTTAATGGCCCCTTAAAGACTTGGCTGTAATGAGGGAGAGGAGAAGGAGGCCAGGCAGAGGGCCAAAGCTGTGTAGAAAAAGAACTATACATTCAGTGTTCCCACTCAGGGAGAGAGCATTTTACAGCTATCCAAGCAGCTGTACTAAAAAGCAAGGTCACCAACATCTCTGGCAATTTATTACTTCTGTTTGGCTTTGAGAAGTTGATCTCCAGTTTCTCCTCCTTGTTATGATCTGTAGTCAAAGGTGATGCTGAATAGATGCAACTAGCACACAACATTAGGATAAATCCATGATGGGTTAGCTGCTGCCCCCTTTCTCAAATTCATCATTTTATTGAGAAATTTTAAGAAACCACTTTGGGTAGTTTAAAAAAAATAAAATAAAAATCTATAAACTGCGAATGCATTTCTCTGATCAATACTGCATTTATATTTTACTCTCCTACAATGATGTTTAGAGGACAATTTAGGTTATATATATATATATATGGATAGATAGATAGATAGAGAATGTTCATGTAAAAGCATATTTATTGATCTGGGGAGAAAAACATCTATTCTTACTAGCTATATGTGTGGCTCTTAAAAATCCACTAATTTGGAATAAATGGTGATCTTTCTTATCTAATCTAATCGAGAAGCATTAATAGATCTGGAATTTAGTGATAATTTGTGAAGACTTGCTGATCTTCAAATCTGTACTTCCTGGATGTTCACTGTATATATAAATCACTACACATGCTTGTACAAACAGATCCTATGGCTATAGTGTCCTGACTCGTCCATGTCTCCATTCTTCACGACACATAAAAGCTTTTCAAATGTGACGTGAAACTATTCTTACACTATACCTGGATGTCCTTCAGCGCTTCATATGCATATACTCAATTTGCAACTACAATCCGGTGTTCCTGTAATGAACTGTGGAAACTGGTGCAATCACACTAATGCTGGTCCAGAGGAGCATTTTAGTGATAAGTGGCCAAATGCATAGTGATCCACTTAGATCAGAGGGTGAATCAGGATCAAAATGCAGCTGTAGCAATTAAATAGGTTTTGTCCCTTAAGGTGGATTTTGTTATATACAGCCTCAGACAGTAAAGCTTCATGCAGGCCAATGAAGAATTTTTCATTACATTTGATAGACGCTCTCTATGTTTTCCCCTTCACACTGGTGTACTTGATTCTTCACTGACTGAATATCCTAAAAGCATTAGGAATCTTGTGATTTTCCTTGCAGGACATTATTTATTTATTTATTTTTTAAAGACATCATCGTTTTTACAATGCACAATAATTATAGATATTATTCATATATACAGTCTAAGGCGCTCTACAAAGGAGATTCATTTCTCAGGGTGATGTTTGCAATGAAATGTTCTTGAACCTTTAATAAAAAAACAACAACCCCTGAATGCCTATAAAAGATGGAGAAATGTAATAGTGGTGAAAGGGATAAAGTCGGATGATGACTTTGCTCCTTGACATGCCTGTAAAAACAATTCCGTATAAAAGCGGTGAACTGTTTGAATGGCTGGCTTTACATAATGAATCAAGTAGATTTCTTTATCAGAGCCAGGTAAAGCAATGCTTTGGGTGGACCATAGAAACGTATGTAATTCTAGCGAACTCCTGTGCAGCTAAAAATACTAACTAATTAAACACTGGTCATTACGGTCAGCTGAAAAACCCATGGGAGCTCATTACAAAAAACAAAGCCACGATGCTAGTTTTGATCATCAGTACGAGCTGGTGTTCATAGTGTTATAACGCTGCGGGTGTTATATAACTGTGCACAAGCCACAGGTCGGGCTAAAATGCTAACACCAGGAGACACAGGAGTTTGATGCCTGCTCTGGCAAAAATGCTGTTGTACCAACTACTTGGTTTCCTCTGATAATCTGATTAGACAATAAGTCAGTTGGGATAAGTGAAATATCAAATTGTCAAGTGCAATAAGAGGAGAGCTGTACAATAGCCCTCTGTTGATATTTATCTTGTAGCTAGCTTTCTGAAAGCAAGCACAGCCACCCTGATATAAACTAGCCTATTAACTACTAATCTTGACTAATTCATCTGAATCAACTTTCTAATGGAGTCCCAGCGAGACAGTGTGGAGAAATTAGAACACGAACAACGGATTTCTATGGAATTTTTTTATTTATCTTCATTATTTTATTAAGACACCACTTGATCGATAAGAAAAAATCAGCACGATGGAAGGGAGTTTTACACGGCGGTATATGTGCTCCATATTCTAAAAGCACTTCTGAAATATATTCAAGATAAATTGGCCTTAAGGGTTCAGTCCAACAGTCAGTGGTAAACAGCGCTGACTCTGGGCTTTTGCTTTGCTGATTCCCCTCACCTTCTTCACTACTTGCCCATAAAGCAGTAGTATGCCTTAAACAGGGACGATAAAAGGCCCAGATGTTTACACTGGACTGTCAGATGGAAAATTTACCAAGTTACAGAAGATTTACTGAGCTGCAGAAATATGCAAAAAGCACTGACTCTCTCATACAGCACTAGAAGCTTCGCCAGACATATTTACTTGAAGCATATGATGAGATGGGCTTGCGTTCAAATGACATCAAATGCACAGCGAGAGAAAATCCCACTCACAGGATGGATGGCTGGGGAGATAAGCATGTTTGCTTGTCTATCTGCCAGAACTATTTACACCATGGTTCACTTGCTTGTTGGTAATTCTGCAGCATCAGGAATATTAGCATGCATGTTAAACGCATCGGATGGAGGAAGAGGAAGTTTTTTAAATCCATTGTTATGTTGTACATTTATATCTTGGCATTTCTAAGCTAAGGGAGATATAGGAGAACCATATTTACTTTAAATAAAACAAACAAACACTACGTGTACAGCATTACAGTGTTTTCAATTTAAAGCAACTCATGCAGTAAGTCCATATTATACAGCATTTTATTAAAGGAAAAGAACTTCCATACAGCAAATTAAATGAATCGTTCCATAGCATCTCTCTATGCGCGAAAAGAAAAGAACAGAAATCCTGCTCACTCAAAATTCACACATCTATGCTCTCTGTTACTCATGCAAAACAGATTATGTAGAACACATTTATGAGCTCGTCACGTGTGTGCGCGCGTACATCCCGAGGCATTCCAGCAAAGTCACAAAGCCATGTATGATGCAGGATTTGCAATAAATACCACCGTCATACAGTCATCCTTACATGTTAACACAGGCTCAGATTGACAAGAAAACCTGGGGGTTATCGTAGAGGCACAGTAGAGCAAGAGATAATAGTTTGTAGGAAACCACAACTAATGATTGTGATATTAACAACAACTAATCGATAAAATCGATGATGAAAATCGTTGTCAACGAACCTCATTATGGATTAGTTGGTCTGCGTGAGGCACGGCACACGTTTACTCATTGCTTACTTCTGTTCCGCAAACACACTTCGGAGAGTAAATACTAAAGTTGCGTCCCAAATGACGTGCTGTACACTTACACTATGCACTATGTATTCTACCATCTAGTGTATGAATTTTAGAAGGGTAGTAGAGTCTGAAATGAAACATCTCAGTTCTTATTTGTGCATCCTCGTTTCCTTTCCTCACTTCCTCTCTTTGCATCTTAGCTCCACCCCCTTAGGATGCAAGGATGAGATGCGAGGAGAGAGGAGTGGAAGCAAGTCAGATGGAATATTCTCGCTCTCTCAAGCGTCACTTCAAAGCGACGTCAATTAATGATGACCGTGCTCAGCTGGATTACCTCACTGCGCTTCAGGGATCTGCCGTTATGCTTTTTTGTTTTGTGCCGTTATGTTGTTGGCGCTTGGTTAATAAAAACATTCTTAATAATGCAAAATGCACTGATATGTGAAGTGTCTGGGTTATTCAACAACGCATTAATAAACAATACATAAATTCTCATCTTTTGTGCAGCTTTGCATATCCAAACATGCAAAGATCAATTAATTACAATACTCATTGTAGGCATATTATTACTGAATTATATTTCACACAAAATTCCATCACATCATCAAAGGAATTTTTGTTTGAGACTGTGGCAGATGTAAAGGAGGAGGGGAATTTATACGTGTGTCAGGTGTTTTTTGACAAGAAACACTTCCACATTGGATACACCTGTGTATCCTCGCTCCTGACTCCTCGTTCCTCGTCTCCTCGCGGTGCAATTAGAGAATCAAGATGGTTGACGTAGATCGATTTCCGGGGTCACGGGCTATAGGAAGGAAGAGCGAGGAAACGAGGAAGCATCAGTACACTATGCACGATCGCTTCCGCGTTTTATCTCAGCCAGCTCAGTTACGTCCGACGAAGCTGTTATTGGTGATAACTGTGTGAAGATGGAGCAGGAGAGTGTGACATATTACACTTGCTGTTTACAAGAGCTTCCCCAGATTACCGTGAATGACGTTAATATATACACACACACACACACACACACACACACACACACACACACACACAAATATATAAATAAAAACACGTACATTCACACATTCTACTACTTCTACAACTAATAATAATAATAAAATAGTTTAATCGTGAAACATGGTGGTGGTAGTATCATGGTTTTGGCTTGTTTTGCTGTATCTGGGCCGAGATGGCTTGCCATCATTGGTGGAACAATGAATTATGATTTATACCAGCGAATTCTAAAGGAAAATGTCAAATCAGGGTCAGAGTCTGCCAGCCAAGTGCCTCATGTAGATATCGGCACAAAGCACATACTGTATCTGGTGCCTGTCTTTGGCTTCCAGAGCATTCACTGCTTAAACAAGTGCGAGTCTTGCAGAATGGTTCAGTTAACCACTCTGTGTATTATGAAGAACAAGGGGACTGTTATGTGCAGGGAAAGTCAACTCCAGCCCCAAAGCGACACATTAGCAGACATCTAGCCAACCTTGCTGATTAAGCAAAGCACGCTGATGGTATGTAGCCACAACCACACTGAGGAAGAAAGAAATGCAACAGGGAGAATGATGGGAAACCTGACCCCATCCCCAGTGTTGTGCAGTAGCGGGCCCGGCTAACGTAGCAGGGTCTGCAGTGTACCGCATGTGGAAAACCACTCAAACACGCTAGCAGCTATCGCTAGTTGCTCTGAGAAAAGAGCTTACATTCAAGAAGAGGATGTACCTTGCAATTCATGTCCTCCAAACAGGAAAAACTAAAGCAAACACCCCGTCAACTCGGAAATCCTATTTGGGAACTCGGGACACTCTCCTCAAGTCAGACTTACTCAGATTTCAGCAAGTGATGTCAAATCAATATGGCTGTGCACAGCAACAGCACTAAACAAAGTAGCATTTCTTACCTTTCAGTGAGTTATGCTGTATATACAAGTAGTTGCTCTAGATCAATCAACATACAGGCATATCTGTTTGTAAACCTATGACACTGACTATACAGTTTGACTGTGCAGTGGTAAAAGGTGATGAAAAGGTGAATGAAGGCTGAGAGCTCCTTACTGAGCAACACAGAGCAAGTACAGATAACTATGGAACAGCATAGTGAGTAATAAATAGTAATGCTAGTTAGAAACTTGTAACTAGCGGGCACTGAGGACTACTGAGGTCCCTAGCACTTGAGTAGAAAACCAGAACTGACCGAAAAAATTTGGAAATTTGGATAAAATGTCAACAGTACGCTATTCTCATGTCTGTCTCATCCCGACACCTTTATTGTTAGACTGCCACTGTTGCACATTTGCATTATATAGTGGCATATTTATTGCAACATTTATTAATATAGTTCATCAACTGAGGTTCAAGTGAGTATTGGAGAAATAAACAAATCATATCTAGACACTTGGTCCCTTGAAGGAGCTGATTTGAAACAATAAATACCTCACAAATAAGACTCTCACGTAAATATATTCCTTTAAAGGACACCACAAAATATTAGTGTGTTGCCCTCTGTTACAACATTATGTCCTGTTTTGCCATTTCTTTACTCCACATTACGTGCTGTACCATTCTCACTCACTCACTTTCATTAACTGCTTTATCCTTCTCAAGAATCCCACGAACACTGGATGCCAAGTGAGAATACACTCTGGATGGGATGCCAGTTCATCCCAGGGCACCATGCACACACATTCATACATTGGTTCACACCTAGTGGCAATTTATCTTAGCCAATCCACCTCCTGACATGTTTTTGGGAAATGGGAAGAAACCTGAGAACCTGGCGGAAATCCACAAAGATACGAGGAGAACACGTAAAGAAACTCTGCATGGACAACAACTCAAGCTTGGGATCCAACCAGGGACCCTGGAGCTGTGAGGGCAGAAACAATACCCGCTGCACCATCATCCCACCCTTTCACCAATATGTTTGTTTTTTTTTAAAAAAAAAAAAAAACTCCACCCTAAAAATACATAGTACTACTAAAAATACTGATGTACTACTTAATACAAGGTACTGTCTCCCACAGAATGTCAACTCCTTCACAGACACATCCTAAAGATATGAAACTAAACAAATTGGGTTAATAATGTATGACAAATCTACACTTTAAAAAAATAAATAAATAAATACTGTATGCATGAGAAAGCCTTTTATATGTTTACTGGCTACTGTTGTGTGCAAGGGCGTAACCATGGTATGGACATTGCAGGGGTCCAACGGACTCGGCGGGAGGATGTGCAAGTGAATGGAACGTTAATGGTCAAAAACTGGAACTGACGTTGGCCTAGCCTACTTCGTGGGTGTGCACATATCAAAAGTTAATTGACGTTCTTAAGAACAAACCAAGCCATGGTATGATGCCTTCTATACTAAGCTAAGGTCACCTACTGTTTAGGTATCTAGTTACTTACTGTCTGAAAAAAGCTCGTATGTTCTGCTGCACTTTTCTACACTTGGCTGCTGTCTCCATTTCTTACAGACTGAGCTGCTAAAATATATCAACCAACTTGTGTTGAGTATGGGCGCAACCAAGTGTACAATCGGAGGGTGGGCACACACCTATTTTCCTTAACTAATGGAAATATATTAAAAAGGAATAGACATGAATAAATAGAATAGATGAAGAAAAGACAGATCCATTGGCAGGGTTCATTAAAGGGGGACATATAGAAAATATTTTCTACTGTATATTGGGGGGACAGATTGGTATTTCCTCAACATTGGGGGGGGGACACGACCCCCCAAAGAATGCGTGGTTACACCCATGTTTGTGTGTATTAGAGAGAGGGAAAGAGACACAGCATGAGAGATTCCCACTGTTTCCTGTCACCTTATCTCCAACGCCTCTCAGTTCCTGTCATTCAGCTGCTTCCCAATGGCACACAGCAGCAACGACCTCACTTCCTGTGCAGCTTCCTGACAATGCAGGTGAAGCTTTCTGGGACATCGGAGTAACCAAGGCAAAAAAAAAGTGGACTAAACATACAGTGCTAATTTTATCAGTTGCTTTTTTTTTTTGCTAAAGAGAGTTTTTGCACATTTACCTACATTTTCCATACATCTGCAGAGTTCATTTACGACCGAACATAAACAAGCACGAGCGACTAAAAATGAGACGGAGGCAGTATAAACAGTCACCTGCTTTTGGAAAGGGCTTGTGCGCTGTATGTGTGTGTGTGGGGTGGGGGGTAGCGGCATATGTAGTCATTAGCTCACAAAGCAGAGAATATCCCTGCATGAGGCTTCCTGCAGGAGGCCAGAGTTTAAATGGCACAAATAATTAGTGGCATTATCAATCACAAGCAGTGCACATGCTTACAAATCAAAACACAAATCTCACAGACAAGTAGTGGATATGCTCACGATGCGCACACAGCGAAATATGAGGCTGACAAAAATCATAGGAGTGGAGACATTCCGCTTATCCCCACCCCAAAGTCTTAAAACAACTCATGAGCAAAGTGTAGGCCGTGGTGAGTGAATGAAAAATGAAGCTTCTGCATCTCAATGCTTCCTGCTTGGCAAGTGATCTCATGTGCAAAAGCTTCTCTGCACACCCTGCTCACGAATACCTTTTCTGTGCGTACAAATCACGGCATCTTGCGCTTGCGCTCAACCAACACGCCGATACGGTCCTTGCACTCACGTTTATGAGCACCGTTTAAACGCCATAGACGTCTGAACTCCAGTGATGATTTGTTTCACTGAAAACATCACAGTGTTCAAAAAGTTTAGAAACCAGTCCAGGTGTATATATGCGTATGGAGTGTGGAGAGCCAATCAGGTTTCAGGATCCTGAAGATTGTGGCCAGAAATGCGTACGAGTTATCAGACAGCCCACATGAGATGAGACTACAGCCAACAGAATTCATCCGGGAAACCCAGTGTAGTCAGGGTTGGGGATAGCTGTTCACTTGCTTCATCCTTTCTTCAGAAAAACACAAACTTTCACTCGAAAATTATGATTCGATATGATTTCAGCAGGAGCAGTCAGAGGTGCTTGAGCTCCTTCTGAGAGGAATAAATAACTTAAGCGTGCAATAATTAATTAACCAATCTTTTTTTTTTATTAACAACATTTCTAATCCTTGGTACTTGATATTTAAAAAAAACCGTTTAATTAAATCGAAAACTTCACAGCAGTTGCTGCTCCATACATGAATGTACGCGAGACTCTTTTGCACGCATTTAATAGGGTTCGAATGCGTAGGATCTTTCCTCTGACGAAATGCGAAAACGTGCTGGTGAAAGACGGATAAAAATAAAATAACGAGCTACAGCTGACCACTACTCACCATTTCAGGACAGATAAACCATCAAGACACACATCCTATGCAGACTGTAAGTGTAAGCCTTTACATGCGCACACCGCATCAGTCTTGGATCCCACTTGCTGAAAGTGTGAATATTAACATAGCCAGTGATCGTTTTATGGAACAACACAGTGGAATCTGTTTGTACAGCTGGTTATCGAGTGAAGGAGTAAATATCTCCATGGATACGCCAAAACACCCGAGCAGTAGGTTATCCATATAAACCAGTCGGAGGTCAGCTCTTAATGTTAAATCCATGATCAGTGATGCTCATGCAGCAATGAGTATTACACGCTGCTTTGTAACAGAAGGTCATTTTTCTGCCTAGGGAAAAGTCTTCAGGACAGATGAGTTTATGTTTTGCGGTTGACAAGCTACATGTTTTCTATAATTAACGTAACTGGAGAGGGAGAAGCACTGTTTAGGGCTGCTATCACAACGGTCATGGGTGTTCCATAACATTTAACGTAACTCTAAAAGCATAATGTGTCAATAATCGTTAATAAAATAAATAAAAATTGTAATCATTGGCAAATAACCGTTTTAAAGTTGATCGACATTTTCTCATGCAATTTGCTCTTGCCGATTCCCACCCACTAGCTAACGCTCACGTGTCACACAACAGCTACCAACTGGGTAGGGTGAGGCAAGCACATGCTTCCTCTGAGACATGCTGACCTCTTCACAAACCATTTTTCGACCTGCTACTCATTCTGTCTCACAAGGGCAGTGTAGTATGTGTAACATAGGAATCGACCGGCATGGGATAAAGAGCACACGATCACTGCAACCCGAAGAACACACCGATTTTGCTCTCGACCCCCACCAGGAATGCTTGTGGAACGGTCAAGATTTGAACTCTCAGTCTCCCAGTGATAGGCCACGGGAACCCCGTCAGCAAATTACTGTAGTATAACAGGAGTAACACACCTCAATCCATCCAGTTATAGGAAAATCAACCCATCACGTGTGAATTATTTCTCTCTAACAGCACGACTCACCATGTGTCATACATATTACACAACTGTTCCAAAGCTGCAAATAGTGACGATCATGCGCCTGCAGGAACGGAACAGTTGCCGAAATGCAGGGAACGTCACACCGCTTAAGAGTTCAGCTTAGTGCAGTCCTGTGAACAGCAGGCTTTCGGATAAGCTCTACAGAGTCCGGGAGATTACACACACACGCACATGCACTTACACAGATCATGTGTGACGGCACTGAGACGGCACGCGCAAGAGTTACACTTTAACATTTCAACGGTTTGATCACTTAAACACTGTGGCAGGAATTTCACTCGTCCAGCACGCATGATGTAATCAGATCAAACCAAAAAAATCGTCCTGTGTAGGACCGAGAAGGCACGGTGGGGCAGCATGTAGCGTTGCCACCTCAAAGCTCCAGGGTCTCCAGTTCAAACAGCCACGTGTTCTGCAAAGGACTGGCATCATATCTGGATGCATTCCAGCTTCACACACACACACACACACACACATACATTTTGGCTCTGGATCCACAATGACCCTGACCCGGATAAAGTGGTTACTAAAGATGAATGAATGAACATTTATTAATTTGCTCCAAATATAATTCATCCCAAGTGGTGTTGTGGTTGGATGACTGACTAAGCCACTGTTGACCCTGAACAACTCCGTAATAGCTTTAGGAAGATCATTTGGGTGATTATCCTTCTACAAGGTGAAGCTACATCCACCGAGTACGGAACGTGCAGTTGGATCCGAGCAGCCAAATATTTCAGAATGACTCCTTCGGGCAGGTATTGGGAATACCCTTAATCGGAGTAATTGCCTAGATTTTTAGCCCAATATTTATTTTTGAATAAGACAAACCTTTAATAACTAATATCTACTAATGCACAAATCAAGCACACACGTTAATAATCTGAGGACAGCATGAAGAAAGTAAAGACGTTTATACAAGACATTTACCCTTCCCAATATGTATTCAAGATAACACTGGGGAGGAAAACACAAATTCTCAGCTGAAAAGTACAAAAGCTTCACCCTTTCTAACTGTATATATACACACAGTACTGTCCAAAAGCTTTAGACACCTTATTTTTTTTAGTACAAAAACTTTGTTATAGATTTTTTTTATTCTATGACTTCTACATTACCAAGTCGGTGCAAAAAAAAACATTTTATATTCTCGAACATTGGTTTTCGAGCACAAAATCTAATGTTACAGTAAAATGTTTGTACGTCATTAAAGAAAGCAGCGTACACAACATAACGAAGGTTGTTGGGGTTTTGCTCCAAAAATAAGAAGCCAGTGCGACAGTCCAAGTCTCCGGAAGAACCGTGGCGCGTTCTGCAAGATGCTCAATAACACTTGCAGCCTTATTTCCCTTAGAAAAGTGCCCAAATTGTACCAGAGACTACTATATTTATTTATTTATTTATTTATAATGGTTTGTGTCACACCAAATATTGACTTTGTTTCATTTACTGCTCTTTAGGATATATTTTTTTAAATGTAGAAACATTTAATGTGGTTATTTTGAAGGCATTGAAGGCTCTACAGCATTTCTTTGGATGTGCCTAAAACTTTCGCACAGCACTGTATACATTTTTTATAACCGCCTCCAAACTCTTCTTATCTGTATCTGAGCTGCTGCATTCCTTACAATACTGTAAGGCTTGGAGATCGAGAGGGGCATGGAAAACAATTTTTCAATTTTCTTTCTTTTTTTGTTTGTTTGTTTGGTGCCAGGTTTTGGGTGCTCGTCTCGCTGCAGAATTCACACACAGTGTTTCACACAAATTTGAGAGACTGGGTGTTGTGCCGAGTAGACAGACAGACAAACAGACAGATAGACAGACACACAGAGAGAGAGAGAGAGAGAGAGAGAGTTTCATACACACACGATTTCATACACAGTACATCATACCTGAACTCACTCTGACTCTCACAATAAATCAGCCACAACATTAAAATCTAATAACAAAAACAACAAGGGCCCGTGTGACAACACCGAGATGCTCAAGAGTTACACTTTAACATCTCAATGGTCCGCTTTTCAATGATCACTGAAACACTGGGAGAAATTTCACTTGTCCAGCACACGTGAAGTAACCTGATCAAACCAAAAAAAACTGTCACGTGTACAGAGAAGGCAAAGTGGTGCGGCATGTAGCATTGCCACTTATACACTGTGGTATCTGGCACCGAGACGTTAGCAGATCCTTTAAGAAATGTAAATTGTAAATTGGGGCCTACATGGATCGGACTTGTTTGTCCGACACATCCCACAGACGCTCGATCGGATTGAGATCTGGGGACGCAACACTTTGAGCTCTTCGTCATGTTCCTCAAACCGTTCCTGAACATTTTTTGCAGTGCGTCAGGGAGCATTATCCTGCTGAAAGAGGCCACTGATATTAGGGAATACCGTTGACATGAAGGCGTGTATTTGGTCTGCAGCAGTGTTTAGGTAGGTGGTACGTGTCAAAGTAACACTACATGAATGCCAGGACCCAAGGTTTCCCAGCAGAACATTGCACAGAGCATCACACTGCCTTCTTCCTGATACCATCTCATCCTCAGGTGCATGCACATGCACATACTCGGCTGTCTACATGATGTAAAAGAAAACTTGATTCATCAGACCAGGCCACCTCCTTCCACTGCACCGTGGTCCAGTTCTATTTCTATTCTATGAAATATGCTTTACGCACGTTTGCACTCGGTAGCTACAACAATGCTAAAGCAGTGTGCAGTCTGCTGGAACTCTTTTGTTACCAAGGCATTTAAAGGTATAGTGTATTACAAACATGGCGTGTTTGGATAATGAGCAGGTGTCTCATTATCCATGGCTGAAAAAGAACGTTCTGGAAGCAAGCTGTGTGTAGGATGTAGTGTGCTCATTTAGCTTTGATGCACAGGACTGCTGAATCAGACAATGACGAGAAACTCTTTTTAGACAGGTAGAGGATGTGTGAAGTTCCGTTTGTACTTGCTTGGCAGCAGAGGATGACACGAACATCACTCAGTTTATTGTACATTGCAAGTTAACACTGTTTTCATATTCTCTGTGTCCCTTGAAGTCACGTTGGAATGTGCCTATAAATTATGGATTTGCTGGATTAGTCTGCGCTTGTAGTTTAATTCAGGGACGCGTGTGAGGTTATCAACTGGGACGGCTCTCTACTCCTTCTTTATTAAACTGATTAGTAACGGAGTAATAAGAGATTTTAGGTTAAAACTTGTACGTAACATTTATATTATGATTCGCATAAATCTCTACAAGCACCAAGTAATCCAGCGGACCCATAATTTATAGGTACACTCCGTGTGACTTCAAGTGTATATTGTTAACTTGCAATATACACGAGATACGGTATACACTGTGGTACATTATACTGCTTAATGAAGTCAAGTGATCCTAAACTAGCTGCTCCAAGAGTCTCCGCAGAACAGAAACGCGAGCTTCTTAATCTTATAGGCTTTTCGAAGTTGAAGACTGTGCTGGAAGACTGATTTTAATCCACTAATCATTTAGCAGCTAAAATGGACATTGGTGGAGAAGAGTTCATTCATTCTTTCATCTACCGCAGTCGTGGTGTAAACAGAGCTAAACAGGGAACACTGGGCATTAGGCAGGACACACCCTGGATGGGGGACCATGCACGCATGCACGCACACACACACACACACACACACACACACACACACACACACGCACCACTTACTGTTTTTGGGAGATGGGAGAAAACCTGGAGGAATCCCACAGAGACATGGGAGAAAACATAAAACTCTACACCGAGAGTAACTTGAGCTCAGTAGTACTTGGACTGGAGTTTCATTAACATAGCTAGTTAGTGGGGAGAAAACATTATGCGTAGTGACTGAGGTGGCTGGATAATTTGGAAAACTATCATCACATTGGTATAAATATGTAGGTCCAAAATTCCTCCTTCTAGTCAAAAATTCATCACATTTCACTATTGTTTGTGAACTTCTAAAGTACTGATTTCAGACACGGAGAACATCTCTAACTAAGATTCCCCACACCATTACAGCACCTCCACCAGCCTGGACTGTTCACACACGGGATGAGTCCGTGGATTCATGCTGCCGATGGAAAACTCTGACCCAAACATCCGCGTGCATTAGGAGAAATCGAGATTCATCAGACCGGGCTATGATTTTCTAGTCTTTAAGAGTCCAGTTTTGGTGAGCCTGTGCTCACTGCAGCCTCAACGTTCCGTTCGTGGTAGCCGTTGTAGAACATCCGCCTCAAGGTTCGACGTGTGCATTACGAGATGCTTTTCTGCTCACCACAATCGTACAGGAGTTACAGTAGCCTTTCTGTCGGCTCGAACCGACAGACCTCTCTGATCGACAAGGCGCTTCCGCCAACATCGTGAAACTCTACAGACTGTTGTGTATGAAACTCTCAGGAGATCAGCACTTATAGAAATATTCAAACCAGTCCTTCTGGCGCCAACAATCATGCATCGTCAAAATCACCGAGATCACATTTTTCCCCCATTCTGATGTTAGATGTGAACATTACCTGAACTGCCCCGTATCTGCACGATTTTATGCACTGCACTGCTGCCACGTGATTGTCTGATTGGATACTAATCGCAAGAATGTGTTGGTGTACAGATGGTCTTAATATAGTGTTCAGCGAGTGTACAATTGAGACAGGACACAGTCCAAGCACACGGCTGGGCTGCTGAGGGCTAAGAGTGTTGCTCAAGAGCACAAACATCAAATCATCTATTTAAGATTTCAGTCACACAACAACCGGCCTTCTCAAACTACACTACATGACTTTTAAAGTACTGGTTTCAATTACAGACAGCATCGCACACAAACGTCGGTGGATTGAACAGTCTCTTGTCTTTCTCTGACAAGTGTGGACACAAGATAAAAAGGCCGGGACGGAGCTTTGCTCACATAAAGGTAAAGAATATCTCCTGACAGAAAGTAGGATGGAGCTGGCCTTTTATTACACATACAAAATGAATAGGAAGTAATAATGCAAATTGTAAATGAAAATGTGGCTGGAAAAATCAGACAGCATTCACATAGCTCCACGAGCTTGTTCTCCGTCTCTGTACTTCACTGCCCACGGCATTTTCTTTTTTTTTTTGTCCAAGCTTTGTCATTGGCTGCATGCCTCAGTCGTCCAAATACCGCTCTGACTAGACTTGTTTGGAAAATATTGAAACTACATAATAAAAAGGAGTGACGTCAGAGGGTTTAAGGCTTAAGACTTGTTTCATCTCTCGCATTACCATCATCTGAGCTAAATTTTGGATCTCAGCAAAAAAAAAAAAAAAAAAAAAAAAAGTCCCTTTTTCAGGAGACTGCATTTTAAAGATAATTTTGTTAAATCCAAATAAGTTTTACAGACCCTTTATTGGAAAGGGTTTCAACGCCGTTTTTCATGTGATCCATAAACAATTACTGCACATGCACCTGTGGAACAGTCCTTCAGACACAACAGTTTACAGGCGGTAGGCGATTACGGTCACAGTTACAATAACCAGGACACTAAAGAGAGAATAGTGTGGGAGGCCGTGGATCAGGTGGTAGAGCGGGTTGTCCACTGATCGTAGGGTTGGCGGTTCGATTCCCGGCCCACGTGACTCCGCATGCTGAAATGTCCCGATGGTAAGTTAGCGCCTTGCATGGCAGCTCTGCTACCACTGGTGTGCGAGTGTGTGTGTGTGAATGGGTGAATGAGACACAGTGTAAAGCGCTTTGGAACTGCTGAGGTTCAAAAAGCGCTATATAAGTGCAGACCATTTACCATATTACGATAATAGGACACTAAAGAGACCTTTCTAGTGACTCTGAAAAACACCAGAAGAAAGATGTCTAGGGTTCCTGCTCACCTGCGTGAACATGCCATAGACCTGCTGCAGGGAGGCATGAGGACTACAGATGTGTTCAGAGTAATAAACTTCAAGAAAATGTTCGTAATGTAAGACGCCTAAGACAGTGCTACAGGGAGACAGGAAGGACAGCGGATCGTCCTTACACTTGCTGGAAATAAATTCAGTTGAATATGAGAGGACGTTTCTGTTTTTTGGGGGGGGATAAAATGGAGTGTGCACCTGGTAGATTCATTGATTCATCTTCAGTAACCACTTTATCTTACTCAGAATCACTGTAGATCTGGGGATAATTACAGTTTCACTAGATATGAGGCAGGAATACACACTGGATGGGAGAACAGTCCTTCATAGGGCACCATTCACACCTAGCGGCAATTTGAACGGACAAGCCACCTAACCTGAAGGAAGTCCATGTAGACACAAGGAAGAACATGAACTCCACACAGACAGTACATGCATGGGTTTCCTCCAGATTCTCCAGTACCTCCCAAAAACATGCCCGTAGGAGGATTGGCTGAATAAATGAATGAATGAGTGAATGAATATTCTGCTGATTATTTGAAAACGGACGTAGAGCATTTTTAGAGCTCCTGCGTGTGCGAATACTGACAGTTGAATATTTCTAGGTCACTATACTTCTGCAACGCCCTTTAGAAAAATGATCCATTTCTACACATGGGATCTGATTTCAGTCTTCAGTAGGTCTGCCCCACAATCATAGGCTTTCCTTGAGCTGCCATATCACACATTGTGTCTACTTAACCTGTTACAAAATTCTAAATGATCCTCATTAATCATGGTGTAATTACCGAAGTGGCAGAGCCATGCAAAAGCAGTCTTGCTTAATTGGCTGCTCATATCGAGAGCACACGCTGAGGCCTTTTCATATCCCAGCCTAATCAGAACCTCTCGGAGGAGTGGCGCTTCATCTCCATGACCTTTGACCTTTTGGCATACAGCAGTTCTCACCAGAAGCCCTCCCTTATGCTTTGAAGTCCTGCGGGAGTTGAGAACTGCAGAGGGGAGTGACACAGAACATCTCCATTTCGGTTAATGAATGCCAGGGAATATTGGTAGTTGGGCAAGTGTAGAAACGACTAGAATTACAATTACGACAAATTTGAAGGAAAAATCCACCCCGAATAACGCGTATATTAATCTTTATAATTAACACGTAACCGTCAATGGCGCCCAAGGTTTATTTTGTAATGAAATTCAGAGTTTTCTTTACCATGTCGTACATTATCTCAATGCCATTTTACTACCTGCTGATAGTGGTGCCAGTGGAAATCAGCTCTTGCCTCATCTCTTTCTCTAGCCGAGACTGACGCAGCGGCACTTTGCTCAAACATGTCAGCTTCCAAAGCTTCAACTTCCATGCTAATACTGCCAATAATGCCTTCGTGCGGGTCATCTCAATATTTCACACTCACATTTATAGGACATTGCTGAAAAATATCAAATGAGAAAAGATCTTGCTCTTTTGTTTTGAGGAGCTAACAAAGAAACCTTTATCACTTACAGCTGAGATGGTTCAATTTTACTCCCATTAAACATCATTGTAACTGTGGGTGTTTTGGGAATTGGAGTACTGGTTTTGAGTTCAGGGTTCTGATGGCTTGGGTGAAGAAGCTTTTCCTGCGTCATTGGTTGCGGATGTGCTTTCCTGACCACAGGAACGGTCCGTAATTGGGTTGTGTGGAATGCTTGAAGATCTTTGCTGCTGTGGACTTGCACCGCCTGCTGTAGATGTCCTGCAAGTCAGCAGTGTCCCTCTGTTGATCGATTCAGCAGCCATCACTACTTTCTGCGGGGCTTTGCGGTCCTCAGCACTACAGGTCCTGTACCAGGCAGAGACGTTCCCTGTGAAGATGCTCTGTATAGTGACAGTATAAAAGGATCTTCTGGATAGCGGAGTAGATGTGGAACCTCTTCAGGGGTCGCAGGTGAAATGTTCATATTGATGTTGAAATGTGAAGGAGTTTAGTTTCCACTTTAAACACACACACACACACACACAAAAAAAAAAAAAAAATCACAGTCTGTTTGGTTCTTGTTTTTGAAACTGCACTGGTGTGAGGATACCAAGCCTGGATCCAACTTTAGATCTCAACACAAATTGAATAATGTGATTACTCCTCACCGCCGAGCACTGTAGCCTGACTATAGCCAAGTGCTGGATTCTGTGTGGCTCTAACGTACAACCCATAAAATCTCAAACAATTTGAGGAGTTCCCGTCACAATGACCCGGGGTGTAAATTTGTGCCAGTTATGTTATTAAGCCCAAACATCATCCTCACTGAGTTGCAATCAGAGCTAATAAAAAGCACCAGTTAACACACCACACAATGGTGATGCTAATTGGAAATGACGCAGTGTAACTGATCACGAAAGGGAGGGATTGACATGCTGAATAGGTTGAGTGCGTTCGAGCCACCGATCCATCTTACGTTAATGACGTCACGGGCTATATTTATCTGAAAGACGTCTGCAAACCTTCCCACTCGTCAAAAGGTCTCGCTCAAAACAGCGTCTTTGAGGGAACAGCCGGTGAAGAGAAATACGCAGCTGCCTTCAGATAGCATCACTTTGGAAAATGAATAAACTCAAGACGCTGTGCAGATGTTCATCTGATAAGTAAACAGATTCCTCATGCCGGCACAGCTTTCGGAAACAATGGCGCTTCCTTCTGAAAGAAGGCAAACAGATGATCTGCAGATATTTACTGTTTCAACATTTGGCTAAGCGCCACAATTACACATTTTTGGGATGTAATTTATAGAATAAAAAGACTGTCAAAAAGAAAAAAAAAAAACACAACACAACACGCATTCGTAAATCAAAACCGTACGTGTGTAACTCTTAAAAAAAATAATAAAATAAACTAACACAAATGTACAATCACAGTAGATACAGATACATTTGCTTTGTTTGTACGAGCATGACTCCAAAACTATTTTAGTTTACACACTAAACAGTTTTACCACTGCTACGAGTACGAATCAAAAGAACCGCCACAAGTACGAACCAAAAGAACCGCCACGAGTACGAATCAAAAGAACCGCCACGAATACGAATCAAAAGAACCGCCACGAGTACGAATCAAAAGAACCGCCACGAGTACGAATCAAAGGAACCGCCACGAGTACGAATCAAAGGAACCGCCACGAGTACGAATCAAAGGAACCGCCACGAGTACGAATCAAAAGAACCGCCACGAGTACGAATCAAAAGAACCGCCACGAGTACGAATCAAAGGAACCGCTACAAATACGAATCAAAAGAACCGCCACGAGTACGAATCAAAAGAACCGCCACGAGTACGAATCAAAAGAGGTGATAACCGACTGTCAAAATTACGTCACCACGGTCACAGGCATTAATAGACAAGTGAAAAATAAATCGATCACACTCACTGTGGTGCTGAAGCTCACCTAGAGGGATGGGAGCGAGCTCTTCGCAGCGCTGCAGGCTAATGAGCAAGAATTTTACTGATTTATTTATTTATTCATTTATTCTTTTTCAACATTAGAAAAGTACTTTATAGATATAAATGGCCTTTTACAGTATACAGTATTACCCATAGTATTGTTTCCATACAACAGACAAGCACCATAAAAGAATCTTAGGAAACAAAAAAGAAAAAAAAAAGTACATAAAAATGAAAGAAATTACTCAGACTATCTGAACCCAGGGATTTGTCTATAATCATAATTATAAAACTTTCCTCCACTGTAGGGATCCATTCCCATGCACTCACAGAAAGTGTTAGCATGTATGTCTGAGTAAGGCAAAAAGTACAGATTACAAGGCCTGTAGAAATGGAAGATTTCGTTAGAAATATCTTAGCAGGATTCATACATTCTTGCTTATTAATTAGCAGTGCCTTTACTTTACGCTATTGTCTCTTTTTTCCCCTCCAAATAGAGACATATAGTCTATGCTGAGCTCTTTTCACCCTCCATCACCTTCGCCCTTGAGCTTGTATATGCTCCTTTGGCTTTATTAATGTAAATGTTGTCTAGAGAGGACTGCAAGAGAATAAGTTTTTTTTTATTATTATTGTTACTTATACTTAATGAAGATTTAATACAAATACCGTTTATTTCTTTAATAATTTCCATTTCTTTTTAAAAATATTTCATAATTTGCCATTTGATATGGAGATCTGACATACCTTATATTTGAAATATTCCCATTTATCTCTAAGTTTAAGGGCTCTACAGTGCGACCATTTCAGTCTCATTTGTGACTGAAGTACTTTGTGCGACTGTGAATAAATATTTATTTGCACCGGTGCGAGTGACCTGTTCGGAGTTGTATAATACAACCGGAATAAAAACTACAGGAAGTCCAAAATGCATCTACACCGCGCAACAGTTACTTTCACACTGCTTTTCATCGCCTCAGTCAACCGAACAAGTGTGGAAATACTGCAGAGAAGCCTTTATGATGACGAGAGTAACTCTGCACATCATCTGCTTCTCTCAACTTCCCGATCTCACAAACCGCAATCTTTTATTGATCACGCAGAATGACCTGAACTTTCACCTGCTCGTGTAGAGACAGCGGTAAATTAATAATAATGCTAACGCTACAAGGTGGGTTTAATTCAAACTTCTTTATTAAATAATTCCTCACCAAATATAATCCAGAGTAGCAACTGTTCAGAAGGAGTACGGTGCTGCTCTCCTTCACTCTCTTCACCAACTCTAATAGACACTTCAGTTAAGCTCACGGTTGCCAGATATCACTAGAAAAGTAAACTTCAGTTTCCATGTTTTGATTTAAACCCCCAAAAAACACAATATTATCAGCAGACATGGCAACACTGTACTGGAGGAACCGATCTAAAAGGAACAACTGATAAACAAACAAACAGAAAACTATTAAAATGTAAAGACAGAAAATGTGCTTAGTTATAAATAAATAATTTAATATAAAAAATAGATATAATAAATACATAAAATATCAATAAAATGAGAAATGAAATAATGTTTAATTACTATGGGTTGCATTTAATATCAATTTGACATTAAGCTTAGTTCGATATTTCCTTAGAAGGTTATTAGCCTTTTTCCTAATATGGATCATTTTTGTGTTGGTCTACTTTTAATTAGGACTCTTTATTGTTTAAGATATTTAAAAATAAATATTTTATGTTTGTTTATTTATCAATTAACCAACAGTATTTCTCATTGCTATTATTTCAACTTAGTTATCAGTGACCATGAGCAGAGAGCTTACATTTAACTGTTTATGACAGACCTCCTGATTAAAGCTTAAACAAAAAAGATTGGTATCTGGATCGGTATCGGCTGTAAAAATCCTGATTGGTGCATTAATGAACACCATTAAACTAAAGCGCTTTGCATCTGACGGGTAAATGAACTCACCCAATCACATCCTATATGAGATTATTCAGATATCTACACAATATACACAGAGTGGTTCGAGAACTGACTCCAGCCCAGAACCATGACAGTGGAAAATGTCTAATAGTGTAGCTTTAAATATATTTAAGAGGAGCAGACTTCAAACACTGAACATTGAGGTTTATTGTATTTGTTTACAAGGTAATCAGGTTAACGGTTGTTTTTTTGCATACAGTCTGTACAATTAACTGAAAATATTAAATGTAGTTTATCAGAAAGTAAATTAATGTGTCATGGCTCACACTATGTTCCTAAATTCTGTCATAATTGACCAGCTCAAGTTTTCTCATGCCTATTTGTGCGTTATATTGTGGCACATTAACGTTACCATCTCTTTAAAATAAAAAAAAAAATGTTTTTGTATTGTCGTCATGACTCACCAAATTTCCCCAATATACGGCGACAATGCACATTGTTAAGTCCCAAAACCTTACCTGTGACTTGTGTGTGGGAGCTTCCTTGCTCATTAGCCTGCAGCATGGCGAAAAGCCTGCTCCCATCCTGCTAGGTGAGCTTCAGCACCACAGCGAGTGTGTCATCGATTTATCTTTCCCTTGTCTATTAATGCCTGTGACCGTGGTGACATAATTTTGACAATCAACTATCAGTTCTTTTGACTCGTACTCGTAGCAGTGGTAAAACTGTTGCACTAAACCAGTCGTACATTTTGAACAAACAAAACAAATGTCATATCTGTATCTATTCTCATCGTAGATTTTTTTAAAGGAGGTAAACATGCACAGTTTTGATTTACATATTAAGGTTGTGATTTATGCACGAGTGGAGTCTTTTTATTCCATACAATATGGCTATCAACTGAAGCGCAGCTGAAAAGAAAGTTGCCAAGTTAAGCGAAAATGTTAGCATGATATCCCCGGTCCAGCTTGAATGCAGAGCGTTGGCCACTGCACGGCCAGCGGGAGGAACAAGGCTCAAGGCAGAGCCTGAGGGGGAAGCGACATTTCCCATGATGCTAGAAGGGAGAGTGCCGCTCTCCTCGTGGTCCGCAGGGGGAGCGAAGTTCTCCATGAGGCCAGAGAGGGGAGCGAGGTTCTCAATGAGGCCAGAGGGAAGCTCCAAGCTCCAAGAGGGAGGAACGATGCTCTCCACTAAGCAGGAAGGCAGAGCGACGTCCGCAGCCAAGCAGGAAGGCAGAGCGACATCCGCGGCCGAGCAGGAAGGCAGAGCGACGTCCGCGGCCGAGCAGGAAGGCAGAGCGACGTCCGCGGCCGAGCAGGAAGGCAGAGCGACGTCCGCGGCCGAGCAGGAAGGCAGAGCGACGTCCGCGGCCGAGCAGGAAGGCAGAGCGACGTCCGCGGCCGGGCAGAAAAGCGGAGTGGCTTCCTCAGCAGACCGGTAAAGCCAAGAGTGGCTTCCTCAGCGGACCGGTAAAGTCAAGCGATGCCCTCAGCGAAGTAGAAAAGCAGGGCGAGGTCCTCAGCGGAGCAGAAAAGCACTTCGGCGTTCAGCACGGCACAGACAAACAGAGGGGAGAACTTGGGTATGTCGGGACGCGGGGCAACGTCTTCAGCAAACCAGGACGACTGAGCGGCATCCTGAACCGAAAGGCTGAGCGGCATCCTCAGACGAGCAGGGAGGCCGACAGACGTTCTCCGTTGACTCTGTTTGCTGGACTAGACCCACAATAGGGGAGGGAGGGTGGGAGATGGTTCCAGTCCAGTTAAAAGGCTCCCACTTGTACCGGGACTCCTGGACCCTGAAAAATTCCACTGCATCCATGATTTGGTCTCACGTTCTGTCACGTTACGAAGTAGAGAACGGATGCAAGCGCGGATTTTCAAATATTTAATAACCAATAAACAAAATACAAAAGACTCTACAACAAACATACGAAACACTGTGGCAAAACCTAAACACGGCAGCATAGACAAAAGCATAATACGACAACGTAAGACAAGGAAGCAGTGCGAACAGTGGCTATATACAGGCGTGCTCATTAACCGAAACGTAAATCAGGTGCAGGTGGTCATGTGACTGATGAGTGTGGTGCAGTGGCTGCTGGGAACTGGAGTCCAGAGTTCCTTCCCTGATACATGACAGCATACAATCATGAGGGGGAAAAAAAAAAAAATGATTTTTTTCTTTTCCAATTTTGCTCTTGGTGATGAAAACACAATAGTGCATTAATAAGAACACATTACAATCTGAAATTGAAATTCTGTGGGCATTTTATAAAAGAATTAAGTGTAAAAGATTTGCCAAGCACACAAGCATGTTAGCAAGCAAAAAGGCTTTGTAGACAGAAATCCTAATTTTCTCCACAATTAATGCAGCACTCTCTCCATCTCTCTCTCCATCTCTCTCTCTCTCTCTCCATTACTCTCCATAGTGCATTAAAGCTATCCAGGACAACAGGCTGGAATGAAAGAGAAAGCCATCAACAGACTGTTCAAACACAAGCAGCACATCTTCCAAACAACTATACGTGTGTGTACACAGCAAAGGTAAAAAGGATTGTTATGATCTGATGATATTGCTGCCTCTTATAAGGCTGTATCAGAGAAAAATCCATAGAGTTGCTTTTGTCATTTACAATTTCTTGATTACATTTCAACATTTGAAACAGGTATGCATTTTTACGTGTAAAACTTACTTTAAAGAACATGGTCACGTTTTCGACTTCCTATACTACACTGGAACTTATCATAACAATATTTTGTAATATTCTGACTCTCTGTGGTCATTAAAAATCCCAGCACACTTCTCGTGAAAGAGTAGGGGTATAACCCCGGTGTCCCGGCGAAATTCCCGCATTGACCCTTATCAATCATGCCCCCCCTGATAATCGCCATCCCAGAGTTGGCTACATCACTCTCCTCTCCAGCAATAGCCAGTGTGTAGTGTGTAGCGGCGTTCTGGCGCACTATGACTGCCGTCACACACATATACATACACACACTAATATATTATTTATATATAAATATAAATGAGACAGAATCATACCAATTTAAACACTGCAAATGCACATGAACATTTTGGAATTGGTATTTTGACCCAAATTATGCTCGTCCATAAGTGAAATGCAACTGCAAGTACATGTTTGAATTAGCATTTTCAACTAGCATTTGAATAAAATTCTGAAAACCGTAACCAAGGACTGCTTTATCAGTTTGTAAAGTGAATAATACTGTCAAATTATATATTTTTTTAACTTTTAGGCTACATCATTTTTCATAAATATGGGGAAAATGTAGTGTTTAATGGCTGTATTTATCTACTGTCACGTTACTGGCTGCAATTATCTACTGCTTTCGTGGTAAAATTACTGTGTGGTTGTTTAGGTGACAGAAATAAATAGCAGCATACATTTCTATGTTCTGTTACACCATAGATTGCATCACAATATATCGATAACTAAGAAATTGCAAAACAAAAACAAACCCGCAGATACTTTAATATCTACAAAAATAAATGACAGAGCACTGAAAATGAGGGGAAAACATTCAGTAGTTTGTAATTGTATTTATAATTTAAAAAAAAAAGCATTTTATACAATAGAAAAGTAATTTTTTTTTGTTCTGGCCAGTTTGATCGGGCCAGCACTATATTCAAAGTAGGTGATGTTAAAGTAATATTATGTATTAATTATGATCAAATTGCTATATTAGAAATGAGATCAGAGTGTTCTTGTCATTCTAGCCGTAAACAAGTACAAGCATTCTCCGAGTCATGGTGCACTCTGAACAAGTTGCCAACCCATCGCAGGGCACAATCGCGCACACACACTCATTCACACACTACAGACCGTTTAGAGATGTAAATCAGCCTACAACACACGTCTTTGGACTGGGGAAGGAAACCGGAGTACCCAGAGGAAACCCCCAAAGCACGGGGAGACCATGAAAACTCTGCACGTGCAGGACCGAGGCAGGATTCCAACTCCCAGGTGCAAGAATTTAGAAAAAGTGGCTGTGCGAAATGGACAACAAAGTACAAAGCAATAAATAGAATCTGGACAGTAGAATAGAATTTGAACAATAGACTCAGAATAGCCGCTGCACTGACACACTGGCGTCATAAATGTAAATACGTCAGCTACTTACATGCACCTTAGCTACAGATAAAGAAGTCTATTCATTCCAGATAAATATAATACGATGCTGTTTTTAATCAGTGTAGCTTTTAAATCCAGATGAAAAAAACATCAGTGCCATCCTCCTACATGTACAACACCTATACACACAGCAGCAATGTGTGACAATGTGTATAGAAGCAGAAATGTTGTGAAAACTAGCAATCGTTATCTGGCATGGTCTATTACATGGCCGATAACATGATCCATGACATGGCAGGAGGACATTTGATGGTGGAGTGTCTGGCTGTCTTATGTCCCAGGGAGCCCTCATGTCCGAGTTACCTTCTGGCTCTCCCTTTTAGTTACGCTGTCATAGCTAGTCTCGCCGGAGTCCCTGCTTGCACTCACACAAAGTACATCGTCCTTGACCATTACGGGACAATAAGCATACCTAATAATCTCTCTCTCGCTTTCCCTCTCTCTTTCTGTCGAGCTACACAGGATACTCCTGAGATACCAGTGATCCTGACCCCTTCTGCTCTCCGGATCTGCCTGATCCATGCTGATGCCCTGCTTCTGGTTGGAGTTTTCATCAGTTGGAAGTCACATGCTGCTGCTGAGGATGGCTCAACACGGTGCAGCGTAAACATCGTTGAGATTACTGACGACAGTATCACTGAAAAACCATAAAGATGGCTTTGGACCTCAGTTCATATGAACAGTTACGCCATGATGGCTAGGACTACAATTGCCTCAGCACTGCAATTACCACAAACAGTTCTGCCCTCAAGTCTCCATCAGAGAACAGTGGAGAAGTTCAACAAAACAGACTTCATGTAAAAACTGTAATGAATTTTCCTGATTACACATTTGCACCATTTGACCACGTAGTATAAGCACATTTATAGAAGGGGTGTCTTTATTTATAATCGCACTAGCCGGTGTTACCCAGATGAGGACGGGTTCGCCTTAAGGTTTCTTCCTCATATCGTCTCAGGGAGTTTTTCCCTCACCACCGTCTCCCTGGCTGGTTCATTCGGGACAAATTCATACATTTAAAATCTATATTCTGAATGGATATATTTCTGCAAAGCTGCTTTAGGACGATGTCCACTGTTAAAAGCGCTATACAAATAAAAACTGAATTGATTCGATATTCTAATGGATTTCAATCTCATATCACGATTTTTCAAAACAGATGATTCTGAAATAAAAACGGTTCAGGATAGTAGCTGTTTTGGAGCCTGTCACCTGGTTAAGGCACCTGAGAGTGTTTAAGAGAGCGACAGCATGTGTGTGAAAGCGCTCTGTGACGAGGGACTAATCTCTCCATCCTCAGGCTGTGATTTAGCGAACACACATAAGTGCTGGATTTAATCTCCCCTGCCCCTCTCAGCACACAGCCTTGCTCGTGTCAGCCACTTCCAGGAGTAATGGGGCCAAATTGAATGCAGAGATTGGGAGCGAGCTGCAGCTACCCCTTTCACGGGATTTTGACGCACTGGTCACAGGAGACGAAACTGTGCTCAAATCAAAATGTCATTGAGAACTCGGAGGATGTAGTGTGCAAGAGCTTCTTTCTGACAGCAGGAGCCTGTTTATTACAACAAAAAAAAAAAAACGGGAAAGAAAGCTGGAACACCATCAGCAAACGCTCAGCTAACGGAGGTCCAAGCGTGCAATGTGAAACACTGGAAACTCGAAGACGATGATTCACATGAATGACGTTTATATAACTGACAATCTATAAAATCAGTCGCATTAAATCCCAGGCCATTATGACTGTTTCCTCAGTGGCGTGCACAATATCTCGCTGCAAAATCAAATTACTCACTCTCACGACGTGCAACATAGCAATACAACACGTACAAGAGACGTCACAGAGCAACAGCACTGCAGATGTCAAGTTGATTGATAGGTTATAAATAAAGGACTCCCCCATGAAAGAAAAAGAAAAAAAAAAAAAAAAAAAAAAAAAAAAGACAACCACTTCCCATTCTTCTTACTACACTGTGATTGCCGATATTTACTAAATGCCTTGGACAACATTATTGATGGATTGGTTCATGTAATGCTACTAAATCCAGTGTAGCAGGCTGGAATGAAGCATTCAGGGTTGGGCCAAAGCCAGCGCGGTATATAGCTCAAACATGTGCTATTACATGAATGAGCTAGTGAAAAGGTTTACAATAACAGCAAGCACTTGACTGGAGCTGTGATGAGCCACAAACAGTCAATCAAGTCGAGTTTATTTATCACTTGCATAGCATGCCAAGTACGGAAGCCGTGCGTAAGCAGCCGTGCATCATTTATTTATTTTTACTTTCTCATGTTTCTCAACGTAACAAAAAGCCGTTTTCCGACGGTGGCGTCGCATCACGAGAAAACCTTGCACCTCGTGAACGGAATCGGTGTTGCATCGTCGCCATCGCCGCCGTAAACGTAATAACCGCCTGCTGTAGAGATGGACTTCATCTCCGCATTAAGAGAGAGGGCTGTCCCCTTCAAGTGTCACACACTAAAGTGGAAGTTGTCAATCACTAACAAACAGAGCGGTTTCCGCTCGAGTGAGTCCCTGATCAAAGCAAAAAAATGTATCTGTTCATCCATGGTGCTGCGGGATTGCGCTAAGCTTTTGCTGCCTCCAGGTACAATAAAAACCACGCTATGTCGAGTACACAGAAAAGTGGAGTCGTGATCACGAGAAAAATTCTGTTCATCCATCCATCCATCCATCTTCTACCGCTTATCCTTCTTCAGGGTCACGGGGAACCTGGAGACTATCCCAGGGAGCATCAGGCACAAGGCGGGGTACACCCTGGACAGGGTGCCAATCCATCGCAGGGCACAATCACATACACACTCACACACCCATTCATACACTACGGACACTTTGGACACGCCAATCAGCCTACCATGCATGTCTTTGGACTGGGGGAGGAATCCGGAGTACCCGGAGGAAACCCCCGCAGCACGGGCAGAACATGCAAACTCCACACACACAGGGCCACGGTGGGAATCGAACCCCCGACCCTAAATTCTGTTCATATCATTAGAAAACAAAAAAGAAAAAAAATGATAACGTATGGCTGCTTACGGCTTCCGTATCCAATACATACGTGTATTAAAATAATTCAGGATTATTGATTATATGTAACTAGAATATACAAGAGACACAAGAGCTTAAACAAATCATCAGTAAGTACAATAAGACATCTGTACATGATTTCACACTGCCACAATATTCAGGGATTGGACTGTGATTATACTGTATTAAGAGCTCTGGAAATACAGAGCTTAACTGTCTGATATTAACTGATGGTGCCTGGAAACCCCAACCGATCCCCCATCTCACATGCTCTTGGCTGGACTCGCAGCGTGCCTCAATATTTGAGTTCATTAATATGAAATTAAATTTTATCAATGCACGTCAGACGTGGCTAATATTAGAGATGTACAGTGCCTCCAGTGCCCTCACCCCCCATGATTTCTCTGTTTTGCTGTATTGCAACATTACATCTGGGTATATTAGAATATTGGACGTTTTGAAGTGTCTCCCTACAGAAATAAAATTTTAGACATATTTTAAATAAATAAATAAATAAATAAATAAAAAGGCTAAAACTGCATAATTGATAAGCATTCAACCCCCTTTCTTTAAAATAAAAATTGGCATTTTAATCTATTCATTGAAGAAATAATTGACAGATTAATCGATTATCAAAATAATTGTTAGTTGCAGCCCTAGCTCAAACTAAATATGTTAAAAACCTGTGTCCAATAAAATGCTTGAGACTTTGGGAGATCTCTCATGTCATGAAGACCACAGAACTGCCCAGGAACCTTCGAGAGTGTTGGGAGGGAAAAAAGATGGAGAAGGATATTAAAACATTGGCAACGCTTAAATTCCTAGGAGCACAGTGAAACCCATTATAACAAAGTGGGGAAAAAAAATATGGCACGACCCAGACTCTACCAAGATCAGGCCAAACTGAGTGCCGGGCCAAGAAGGACAACCGTCAGAAGTGTCCAAGAGACCATCTACAACACTGAAGGGGTTACAGAGTTGACTGGTTGAAACAGAAGAACCTGTGCAGACCTCAACAGATCCAGCGTCAACGGGAGAGTGGCCAGAAGGAAGCTACTTCTGAGGAAGGAAAATTTGAGAGCTTTTGGAAAAATGATTTTGTGGTATGATGAGTAAATTTGAGCAATTTGGTCTAAAGCTAAAGCATACTATTTGGTGCACATCCAATCCAGCCCAGGAGGATGTGGAAAGCTTGTCGGCATCAGAGGCAACATGGATGGAGCAAGATATAAGCAAATGTTTGACGAGAACCTGTTCAAGTCAGAAATCTGCATTTACAGTGAAATTATATGTACTAACAGGACCATAAGACCAAATACAGGGAAAAATAAATAAATTACTGTCCACCAATATTCTTCATCTGCCGCTGGAGATGTACCGAATGCATTCCTGGCCTTGATAAATGGAAGAAAACGCCGAAGTCAAAAATGTGCAAAGCTCATATAGACATATCCTAGATGACTCAAACCTGAAACCGCTGCAAAAGGACAATTCACACGGAGGTGGTGATTACTTATCAATTAAGCAGTTTTTACCCTTTTTTTTTTTTCTCTTCATTTTCAATTCGTTTTGAGGACACATACTTTAATTTGATTTCTGCAGAGAGTCACTTCAAAAGGAGCAGAAAAAAAAAATGCCTGGAATGCTTCAATGTGATCTTTCATTTTGGTTTTTTTGGTTTTTGGCTGCGAGAGGAAAAGAAGAACAAAAATCCTGACCTAAAAAAGATTAAATAAGCCGACAATGATGTTTTTCAGATGCTTTCAAACACTTTAAAAAAACAGCAACATCAACAGTGAAAATGTCAGCCATGTGGACATTAGATGAGCAATCTGTTAAAGGATGATACTGAAAATGCACCGTTATTGGGTGCTTTTTTTTTTTTTTTTTTTTTGCTCTGTACTGCACATTATTGCAGAATCACCTAAAAATCAATCATCCAGCTGAGTTTCATGATTGCCAGCAAGTAGTTCCTGAATGCACAGTTGGTACAGAGCCCTCCACTAATATTGGCACTCTTGGTAAATATGAGCAAAGAAGGCTGTGTAACTTCTAAATTAATAACTCCTTAATTATTGCTGATGGTGGAAATGGGCATTTTCAATGCTTGTGCCATGTTCTTATAGCCCCTTCCCATTTTGTGGAGCTATATTCCACAGCTATATTCCTTGCTCTTACCCATTGTCATGAATGACTAAGGGAATTTGGCCTGATGTGTTACATCATATTTATACCCCTGTGAAACAGGAAGTCATGGTTGAGGTGTTCTAACAAAAGGTAAAATATCAATTTGTATACACTTCAAATATATTTCCCCTCATACGAATTCATGGGGATGCCAATAATTGTTGCACACCTATCTTTAACAAAAGATTTTTTGTTTGTTTGTTTGTAATCGTTTGATATCCATGAGAGCAGAGTATTTTTTTTATGAATTTTCTGAACAAAAGATCAAAACATTAAACAGTAAAGACAATTTTTCACAGCCTTCTTTGCGCATATTTACCAAGGGTGCCAATATTAGCGGAGGGCGCTGCAATATTACACCCTCCCTTACTTTATTTAAACGTTAAATGCTGGAAATGCTCATTTTTCTGTCTCTTTTAAGGTGTTGGTTCTGGGCAATGAAAGCTTTCATCTCGAATTTTTTTAATCACAAGCAGGGAAAAATCAATATCGGACAAACCTAATAAGAAGCCAAAACAAAATACAATATAAGCAAGTGGAAGAAGAGAGAACAAAAAAAAAATTGTTGGAACACAAATTTGTGGACTTGACTCCATTTATAACGCACAGCACCAGAGACGGCGAAATTTATACCTTGACTGGGGATCACTAGAATCAAAATCACGGATTAACACACTGAGAATTCACTTTGTTCCCACAATAGCTCCTGTTTGTTTCTCAAGCTGAGAAAAATATCACAGTCACTTAAAAAGTCTGTGGTGCGGCACGTTTTAATCTCTGGAAAACACTAATGCATCAACCAAACAGCCGCCCCTAAGGGAGATTAACCACACGGAAACAACTGCATGAGGGATTATGCCTCCAAGTAAAAATATGAACCACTTTTGTCTCTCTGTGAAGTGTGATTCAGAACATCCAACAGTGGAAGTGCTTTAACTCTCGAAAGGCATAATTAAAAAAAAAAAAATAAAAAAATTGCATGATCCAAGTCAGTGCCCAACCGCAAAATAAATTTATTTAAAACAAACGCATCACAAATTAATGGCGAAAAAGAAAAAAAAAACGAGAAGATAATGGATACATCCATTACCTTGGAAAAGGCACCATGGGGCGTTGCACATGCTCAAATAATGACTGGTTGGCAGCATGTACATGGTGTATAGTGTGCATCAATGCCTAGCTTATAAGGCTTTCATCTAATCAAAAAAAACTCATTTAAAATGAGCCAGCGCTGAAAAATAAAATGGTGCCTGATTGCAGTACTGCGGGAACTGATGGAAATACACGGGTTTGGTTTACAATCTAACCGAAAAAAGCTTTGTGCTAAAAACAAATTATGTCCAAGGGGGGATATGCTTTAAACTGGACACCAGTCATACAGTACAACAATGGTTGTATCTGTGCACAGATCAAAGAAAGGTCATCCGTTCGAGTCGATTCAACGTTATTTGTGTAGCACTTTTGACAATACACATCGTCACAAAGCAGCTTAACAGAAATCCTTTATTTAGATCCTTAAGGAGCAAGCCAGAGGTGACAGTGGGGAAGAAAATCTCACTGAGACAACATGAAGAAACCTTGAGAGGAACCAGACTCCAAAGGGAACCTCTTCTTGGCATCACCAGGTCATTACTAATCAGTAGTAAGAGTGAGCAGACTGTGAAGAAGAGTTTTTAGGGCGTCCATGTGCGATCACACATCATAACCAAATCTAAAATTTGAAATCCATATACGGATTTCTCTAAAGCTGCTTTGTAACATTCATGAACAATGCCCATTGTTAAAAGTGCTATATGCATAAATCTGAAATAAACAAATTCAGAAGTGCAGAAGTAGAGCATCAGTATCAGGCCCGGATTAAACACAGTGTGGTAAACACTAGGGTGATCACACTTGAAGTGCCCTGGCTCCTCCCACTTTACACGGATAAAAGAGAAATTTATTATGGCTATAGAGACCGTAGATTTACATGTACTTATAGCTCAAGTACAGGCTCACTACACATACTACAGAAAAATGTAAAACCCAACCAAAAAGCCTGAGACTATACACAGACATGAGCCTACAAATGGCATCCTAGCCCTTACCGATACTCAAATCTGAATGCACCTCACATGCCAATGCAACGTCATGCTAAATATCATTCATTCCATCATCTGTACTAGGACTACATGCAAAACCATTTTTAAAAAAAATGTAAAAAACACACGCAGCGAAACATACACCGACTATACAAGCATCACTAACTGAGCAGCCAGTTAAAAGAGAAAACCGTTCCACAAATATCAAAATCAACGACAGCGTCACGTGTATATCCCAGAACAGGCCAGAAAGAACCGTAAAAAAGCCGTACCTTTAGCAGAACATCATCTTTCTTTACTTTGTGCGTGCAAAGTCAATTAAATCCTCAAACCAAACAAACAAATAAATCTTGCGATTGCGGGTATATTGTGAATGTATAGTTTACTTCTTTTTTATGTTTGCATTTCGCAAAACCCTGCAGCTGATGTCTATCCATTTTGAATTTGTCCGTTTGGTTTTTTTTTTTTTTGTCAGCTCGATTGGGGGGTGGGGCACATGCACCCCCAATTCCACAGTATGGAAAATGCAACAAAAAACAACAAAAAAAAACATCTGACAAGTCAAATTGTTTCAATACAAGTTCTTTGAAAATTCAATTCACCCTGTACTATACTGAAAACACATTATTAACACATTATTCGATGCTTTACTTTGTGAATTTTAAATTAATTTTGAAAATATACACTCATTTCAAATCTGATGACTGCAGCACACTCCAAAAAGTTGGGACAGTCGACCGTTTAAAACTGTGTAACATCAGCTTTTCTTTTAATAACACTTATTAAGCGTTTGGACGCTGAGTGAAGACACCAGTTGGTTAAGTTTAGCAAGTGGAGTTTTCTCCCATTCATCCATTATACATTTCTTCAGCTACACAACTGTATCATGCCTTCAGTGCCTTATTTTACACTTCATAATGCGCCACACATTCTCAATCTGAGACAGGTCAGGACTACAGCAGGCCACGCTAGCACCCGCACTCACTGGTTACGCAACAATGCGCTTGTAATCCGGGCAGAATGTGGGTTTGGCGTTGTCCTGCTCTGGATGGACGCATATGTTGCTCAAACATATCTTTCTGCATTAATGATGCCCTCACAGATGTGCAGGTTACCCATGCCATGTGCACTGACACGCCCCCATACCATGACAGACGCTGGCTTTTGGACCTGACGCTGATAACAGCTTGGATGGTCCTTTTCCTCTTTGGCCCGGAGAGCACGACGGCTGTTTCGTCCAAAAACTATTTGAAACGTTGATTCATTGGACCACAAAACACGATTCCACTGTGCTACCGTCCATCTCAGATGAGACCGAGCCGATGGTGTCGACTGACAAAGGTTTACCAAGGTATTCCCGAGCCCATGTCAGGATCTCCATTACAGACTCATGACAGTTTTTAAGACAGTGACGTCTGAGGGATCGGAGATCACGCGCATTCAGAAGTGGTTTTCGGCCTCGCCCTTTACGCACCGAGATTTGACCGGATTCCTTGAATCTTTTAATCCTACTGATTTGTCTTTGAGGAATGTTCTTCTCAAAGTGTTGGATTATTCGCTGACACATCTGTTGGTAGATTCGGAGCCTCGACCCGTCCTTGCTCCTGAAGGACTAGGCCTTTTTTGGAGGCTCCTTATACACTATGATTAGACGATTGCCTCACCTGTTTCACATCACCTTCTTATTTCAACTTCTCACATCGCTATTAGTCCTAAATCGCCCCTGTCCCAACTTTTTTAGAAATTTCAAAATAAACGTTTATCTTCAAAAATCTATGCAGTTGATTAGGTAAAACATCAAATACCTCGTCTTTATACGTTCTTTGTTTAAATACAAGTCAAAGTCCATTTATAAATCGCTCCTCTTTGTTTTTATTAGCGTTTTCCACACTGTCCCAACGTTTTCGGAATTGGGGTCGTATTTTCCATCACTAGTTTCTTTCTCATCCCAACGCCTTGAAGAAAGCTGGATTTTCTAGACCAGGCACTCACACTTAAGCTTAACTGACAGCCAGAAAAAGTGAGCCAGTTTTGTCCCATGCTCTCTGGAATGAAACCTGAAGGGCCCACACTGACTTTAACAGATGTCTATCTGTCTTCGTTTAATCAACATAGATTACCTGGGAATGTGTGGTTCTTTGGGAAACGCCTGCATACGTCGAGCTTTGCTCATGGTATAGTGATCTAGGCATTTACCAAGAAGGATTACAGTAAAAGCAATTTAAAATGGCAATCAGATCAAGATTGCTTTGATGTGACACGGTGTTTAACTGGGATTCTGTTTCGAGATCCGAGACCATGTGGAGTGGGAGGGTCAGTAGCATGTTTGCTAGGTTTTCAATGGTATTTATTCAGTATGCTGAAAACACAGGCAGGTTTTTAGCTTTGAGAACTAAAATACATGCCATTGTAGGACCTTAAAGTGTTTTATTGGGTCTGCATGTTATGTTATGGTTTTGATGTACCAAGTCTCCCATTAATAAAGGCATTCTCAAATTAGCCATTTGTAACTACAATGATTATGAGCATGGGAGAAACAGATAGATGGATGGACTACATTTACAAATCACTCCTCTTTGTTTTTATTAGCATTTGTCATACTGTCCCAACTTTTTCGGAATTGGGGATGTAGTATTAACTATTTGCATATCTTCCATTAAAAATATATGACATATTTGACATATTTTAAAGCTCTAGTTGTTATCTTAATCATTCGGTGCCCCCCCATGTGACCCAGGGCACTTGTCCAATCCCATATATGGATAATCTGGCCTTAATCAGGATAACAATCTCATAAATGGTTAATAGACCACAACTGAAATTATTTTCCAAGAGCAAATGAATCATTGTTACACTTTATTATTTCCATTTGCATCTGTAATCAAAATTCATAAACAGAATATAATGCATCAACAGTTACAGTGGTGCTTAAAAGTATATACACACACAGCATAAATATGGCCTAAAATATAAAAAAAAAAACAACATTTTTACACAAGTAATTAAAGTAGATAAAGAGAACCCAATTAAACAAATGAGGCAAAAATATTATACTTGGTCATTTATTTACTGAGGAAAATGATCCAATATTACATATCTGTGAGTGGGAAAAGTATGTGAACCTCTAGGATTAGCAGTTTAATTTGAAGGTGAAATTAGAGTCAGGTGTTTTCAATCAATGGGATGACAATCAGATGCGAGTGAACACCCTGTCTTATTTAAAAGAACAGGGATCTATCAGAGTCTGATCTTCACAACACATGTTTGTGGAAGTGTATCATGGCACAAACAAAGGAGATTTCTGAGGACCTCTGAAAAGAGTTGTTGATGCTCATCAGGCTGGAAAAGGTTACAAAACCATCTCTAAAGAGTTTGGACTCCTCCGATCCACATTCAGACAGATTGTGTACAAATGGAGGAAATTTAAGACCAGTGTTACCCTCCCCAGGAGTGGAGACCAACAAAGATCACTCCAAGAGCAGGAGGTGTGATATTCCACGAGGTCACAAAGGAACCCAGGGTAACTTCTAAGCAACTAACATCCTCTCTCACTTTGGCTAATGCTAATGTTCATGAGTCCACCATCAGAACAACACTGAAGAAGAATGGTGTGCATGGCAGGGTTGCAAGGAGAAAACCACGGCGCTCCAAAAAGAACATTGCTGCACGTCTGCATGAACAAAAGAACATTGCTGCAGTTCGCTAAAGATCATGTGGACAAGCCAGAAGGCTAATGGAAAAATGTTTTGTGGATAGATGAGACCAAAATAGAACTTTTTGGTTTAAATGAGAAGCGTTATATTTGGAGAAAGGAAAACACTGCATTCCAGCATAAGAACCTTATGCCACCCGTGAAACATGGTGGTGGTAGTATCATGTTTTGCTGTATCTGTGCCAGGAAGGCTTTCCATCATTGATGGAACAATGAATTCTGAATTATACCAGCGAATTCTAAAGGAGAATGTCAGGACATCTGTCAATAATCAAGAGAAAGTGGGTCATGCAGTAAGACAATAACCCAAAACACACGAGTCATTCTACAGAGAACGGTTAAAGAAGAATAAAGTGAATGTTTTAGAATGACCAAGTCAAATTCCTGATCTTAATCCAGTAGCAATGTTGTGGAAGGACCTGAAGCAAACAGTTCATGCGAGGAAACCCACCAACATCCCAGAGTTGAAGCCATTCTGTACTGAGGAATGGGCTAAAACTCCAAGGCGATGTGCAGGACTGATCAACAGTTACCCCAAACGTTTAGTTGCAGTTATTACTGCACAAAATATACAAAAATGGATGGTTTTTTCTTAATTTATAAATGGCCGAGTATAATATTTTTTGTCTCATTTGTTTAATTGGGTTCTCTTCATCTACTTTTAGAACTTGTGTGAAAATATGATGTTGCTTTAGGTCATATTTCTGCAGAAATGTCAAAAATTTCTAAAGGGTTCAAAAACTTAAGCACCACTGTACCTTTTTATATAGACAGATCTTTACTTACAGTTTAAACAAATCCTTTGCCACACACTTCCTTTGTGTTTTCTTTTTCCAAACGGTTCTAATGTTCCTTTGGAAATAAGTGCAGACCATTCCTTTGACTGAAGGACTGAAGTCAGGGTTAAACAGCTTATTAAATTGTTTACTTTATCGATGGACAGCTCATCCTGACCTCTCACTAGATTATACCACACGGGTTAAATAACCTTGTGAAAAACCTGTAAGAGCTACAGCACATCATTTTTGATCCTCATAGATTTGAATATCAAAACCCCTCATGTTTAGCTTCATTAAATATCCACTGCAGGATATAAATGAAGTATCAATTAAAATAAATTGCCAGTCATAAAGACAGTTTCATTAACCAATGAAATTGAAAATCTTCATTGCTAACAATCATAATGACTCCTTGGTAGAAATAACGTCACCATACATGATTCAGTCCACCAAATCCAGTGGTGATATCCTCATCTCATCTCTCCTCAGAGCTAAGAGAGCTCTCATGACCTGCTCCTCAAATTCCAATAAGCATCTGCTATAACAGCATGTGAAAAGCTCTGCTTTCTTACTGGACTTTCTATAGACAAAATCCAATAAAGGTGTTTCTCCATCAGGTCTGGGGCATGCTCCTGGATTTTAGTGACCAATCAAAGCACATCAGCTGCAGGATCAGTCAGCCAATTATGTAAAATCACTAGTGCAATAACCAGTGGCAATTAGTTAGTGCAAGTCATGGAAGAGCAATGCATTTTATACCATACATGGGAATATAGTATCTCACAAAAGTGAGTACACCCCTCACAGTTTTGTAAATATTTGATTATATCTTTTCATGTGACAACACTGAAGAAATGACACTTTGCTACACTGTAAAGTAGTGAGTGTACAGCTTGTGGAACAGTGTAAATTTGCTGTCCCCTCAAAATAACTCAACACACAGACATTAATGTCTAAACCGCTGGCAACAAAAGTGAGTGCACCCCTAAGTGAAAATGTCCAAATTGGGCCCAAAGTGTCAATATTTTGTGTGGCCACCATTATTTTCCAGCACTGCCTTAACCCTCTTGGGCATGGAGTTCACCAGAGCTTCACAGGTTGCCACTGGAGTCCTCTTCCACTCCTCCATGATGACATCACGGAGCTGGTGGATGTTAGAGACCTTGTGCTCCTCCACCTTCCGTTTGAGGATGCCCCACAGATGCTCAATAGACTTTAGGTCTGGAGACATGCTTGGCCAGTCCATCACCTTCACCCTCAGCAAAGTGTCATTTATTCAGTGTTGTCACATGAAAAGATATAATCAAATATTTACAAAAATGTGAGGGGTGTACTCACTTTTGTGAGATACTGTATGTATACCTAAAAGTTACTGGTTCTTACGCTGTGGCTTTTAGGTCTGGATTGTGCTGATATAAAACAGAGGAAAACTGAGGAATATGTTGATGAACAGCCCTTTTATCATATGGTCCTTAATGAAGGGGTCTTAATTCTTTGCATTAAAGTGCATCACTAATGTTAGCTGGATCCATATTGTAAAATCTTCCATAATGTAACCCATGGAGATACAAGAAGTGTGCATAGAGTAATCACTGACCACTAAAAGAAAGCTGATTTTAGAGAAAAAAAAATAAATAATAATTAATCATCAACTGAAATCATCCTTGCAACCATCCTTATCTTCACTAGGATGAAAACGTGAAGGTCATTTGTTAAAAAGCTGTTTATCCAAAAATTTTCCAACGCTCCCTTTGACATGAATGAATGTTTATGTGTCTGAGGGTACAGGAAGGCGGCATAATTACTGCTAATGCAGGACATGCTGAATCAGCATAGTTAGATCTGAATAAACAGTAGCTGTGCATGTGTCACTTCCTGTAGAATTCCTGTTGCTGCACCACCAACAAATGGCTTTTAAGTGGGACAGATTTCAGAGGATGATCCCGTGAGCATTCACAATCAGATAACCTGATAAACTATGGCACACTGCTACCATCTCCACTCAAATAAACAAACAACCCCGAAAAGATAGAGGTGACTAAATGAAGCAAATTCCTGGAAGATATATTTGGTGATCACAGACTCACAGTGTGTGTGTGTGTGTGTGTGTGTGTTTCATGTGGATTAGCCATATCATGAGCTTCAGGTTTACTGAAACATTATCCTCTATTCAGCAAACAAGCCTAAAAACAGCTTTACAAATAAATGCTAATGTCCATGATGCAATACTGTTTACAGTTTTCCTACCTGAAAGAATACAGATGATATTCAAAATGTCCAGTAAACTCTGTGAATGGAACTTGATTAGATAAAACCTGACAAATTCCAAATTGAGTGTATTACGGCCAACATATTTACATTCACATAGAAAGGATGAAAAACCAAGAATCATACATGGTATTACAAGCAAGCGCTCATGAATAGTAATGCAGATTTCGGAATAATTATAATAAATAATTATTAACAAAAGCATCTCAATGACATCTTAAAAGGATATCCTGATTGCTGACTTATTCAAGGGACAATTACATTTATCACCCGCACGGAGAGTCTAAAACTCCTCTCTAATTGTGGATGGTGTACTGTTAATAAAGTTTACACCATAATAATTTTAATAAAGTTGAGAGTGCTGACATCTGAAAGTGTGAACTGGCTTTAGGCTAACTTTTCTAAGCCACAACACCCAGAGCGAATTCTCTGTCCTGGGATGATGAATTACGTTATTAGAATGTTAATTATGCTTATAACAGAATTCCTGACTCTGAACCAATAATCATCTTGGCCCTGAAGCAGTACAGAATGATAAACAGCATGCACAGGAACAGTTCCGCAGTGGAAAGTAACATGTCCTTCATATAACACAGGTGTCAAACAACGGCCCGTGGGTCCAGTATGGCTCTCTGCATCATTTTATTCAGCACGATAATATAATGATTGGCTCGTAATTTCATGCACCACTATTTGCATCAGTTTTGTGTGTGCAACAATTATTTTATCCACAAAAATCCCCAGTGTCAAAAAATAATAAATCTTCTAAAGAAGTTGATGAGCGTGCAAACAGAGTTTCATAAGAGGTAAGCGCATGAGGGCAAGTTTATTCTTAATGGCGACAAGCCGTGGCAGTCATGAAAGAATAGGATTTAGACTAGGAATGTAAAAGGTTATCAAAAGGACAAGACAAGGTTTTACCAGGGAAGCTGCCAAGAGACCTACGGCTACATTAAAGGAGCTGCAGGAATATCTGACAAGTCCTGATTAATCTCTGCAGGTGATAAGCTCTCATTCTTCACATGTCTAGGGCGGCTATTATGTAGAGTGGCTAGAGGGAAACCCTTTCTCACAAGAAAATAATTTTTAAAAAAACATCATCATCATCATCCAAGCCCGACTACATCATCCCAAACCATGCGGCAAAATGTGTTCTGGTATGATGAGACCAATTCCAAAAAGGTATGTTTGGTGCAAATAAATCACCAAAAGAACACCACATCCAAGGTGAAGCATGGTGGTGGAAGCATCATGTTTTAGGGATGCTTTTCATCAGCTAGAACTGGGGCTTTTTCAAGGTGGCGGGAATCATGGATAGCTACAAATACCAGCAGATTTTAGTACAAAACCTTTAGGTGTATTCTAGTAAGCTGCAGATGAAAAGGAAATCTGTAGGGTGAAGCGAGTAGTGCACAGGAGATGCCTTTCTAACTTCATCACTTTATAATGTTTTTGGAAGAAAGAGTGGGACAATATTGGCAAGTCAAGCTGTGCCACACTGATAGACTTTTATACATTGTAATTTCACATTGAGGGTCGAAAAGTTCTGATATTATTTATCTTATTTTTATGATTTATCTTTTTTTATATATATATATGAAAAACCTGTCATTTTAACAAGGGTGTGTAGACTTTTTATATCCACTTTAAATATGGTCACCTGACTCATTCCCATTAATGTTTGAGAACTGAGAGAAAGAAAAAAAAAAACCCACACACACAAAAAAACCCACAACTCTTCAAACTCTGTGTTTGTGATCGCAACAACCAGTGGCGTAACCATGGTATGGACATGGGGGGGGGGGGGGGGGGGGATTCCACTTAGTTGTCCTTAGTCCAAATGTAGTGTAAAGGAACGAAATGCTGTGCAACTTTCCTCACTTTCACTCGCATTTATAACAGTCTGCCATAATGTGAGGGTTCACAACGGACTCGGCGGGAGGATGTGCAAGTGAATGGAACGTTATTGGTCATTGGTTATTGGGTGTGCAAATATCAACAGTTAATTGACGTTCTTAAGAACAAACCAAGCCATGGTATGATGCCTTCTATACTAAGCTAAGGTCACCTACTGTTTAGGTATCTAGTTACTTACTGTCTGAAAAAAAAGCTTGTATGCTCTGCTGCACTTTTCTACGCTTGGCCGCTGTCTCCATTTCTTACAGACTGAGCTGCTAAAATATATCAACCAACTTGTGTTGAGTATGGGCGCAACCAAGTGTACAACCGGAGGGGGGCACACACCTATTTTCCTTAACAAACGGAAATATATTAAAAAGGAATAGACATAAATAAATAGAATAGATGAAGAAAGGACAGATCCATTGGCAGGGTTCATTAAAGGGGGACATATAGAAAATATTTTCTACTGTATATTGGGGGGACAGATTGGTATTTCCTCAACATTGGGGGGGAAATACCAATGACACGACCCCCCAAAGAATGCGTGGTTACACCCATGGCAACAACACAGACACAGCTGCATGAACAAGTGTTTTTATTGGTTTTTAATATGGATTGTTTTTACATTTGGTAAATTAAAAAGGTTCTTTAATTAGTATAATAATTTTATCACCCAAAAGTGTATACAGCTGGAAAAAATAAGATAAAATAAAAAAAAATTCTGGGCACTGATTTTCCCAGAGACAGCCTACATCTACTATAGGATTTGATTACTGAGGTAAAGTGTTAATCTATCAAATAAAACCATTTAAAATAATAATAAAAAAAAAAGCAATGTAATTTTCATAAAGAAAATGATCAGTAAGGTAAAAAATATCAGTGTAGTTTAACACCCTGATATAAAGAGCTGAATACTCCTAAAGAACTGAAAAAATACTGAAAGAAAATCTAATGACTGAAATATCTAAACAAAACATCTGATGAAATGAAACAAAAAATGACAAATCTCTCTCTGATGTATGCAAATGCACATCCACGTAAAATTATATATTATAGAAAAAAAAGTACACTCTCCTTCAATTATATGTGTTTTTATTTTATTCATCAGGGCCTAAATAAGAATTGTGTGGTCCTCAGCAACTTCTATAAACGAACAAATAACCTCGGGTGACAAAAAAAAATTACATAAATAAATAACAATAAAATAACAAAAACACCAGATTATGTTGCCACTATGTAGTCATTTTTCTAACAAAAAGTAAACATTCAGAAAAATATTGGTTGGTTGGAAAAAAATAAGTACGCCCTCCTACTTCCACAGTCATTAAGCGAGTCAGGTGTTAATGAAATTTATATATTTAGATCATCTGCTAAAATGTGTATATAAAACACCTTTCTAAGCGCTATAATAAATATTCGGTCTCTTGTTTTGCTAAAATACTAAATGAAATTGAGATTTGGCCAGTTCTACTTATTAAAACTGGAAGGGATTAATGAAGAAAAAAAAAAAAAAAAAAAAAAGGAAGATCAGAGATATAGATCTATCAAATAAAACTCTCTACTGAAATTGATCCTGCACCATTAATAACTGCAAATAAACAAATGTTTGTCTTCCAAAATGATTTCAAGACCATTTTCCTTGACCATGAACTCCAGCAACAATACTTCTTCTCTAAGGATACATTTCAGCTGAATATGAAACCTGCAATCAAACTGCACTTAATGATGACTGCAGACATGCAGCCCCATGCAGCCCCATGCAGCCCCATGCAGCCATGTTCCCCACACTCAAGATGCAAAACATGATTTGTGCCAGAGGTTTTAGTTCAGTCGGTTTTGGTGGCTTGGAAAGACTTACCAGCCTGTGTTCACAATTCACTTTAAAATTCAAAAAAAAGCATCGCTACAGGATGCCCAGCATGTCAAAGGTTATTATTATATTAAAAAAATAATAAAATACATGACAAGCAGCATTCATTTCTCTGCACTCTTACTCCCTCACACAATTATCCACCACCATGAAATTCGAAAATGCCTCTTCCAGCAGTGCTGGGGGCAGACAACTCAACCTGAAAGCAAAATATAAAGCATCTGTATTGCAGTGCTGCTGGGTCGCCGAATAAGGACGCCGAATAAGGCGCCCATGGGATCGTTAGATGAGCTGCTGGAGGTCTAGGCAGTGCACTTTAAATGCATCGTTGTGCTGCTTTTATATAATAGGATCTATTGCTTTTGATCTTTACACAGCTGGCTTGTATAGTCTGAAGAAACATGACAACTGAACTTTCGAAAAGAAAAAGGGGGGGGGGGGGGGGCGGGGAGGGGGACAATTACGGGTAAAGAACGCATCTCAGTTTGAGTACCGATCTAGTGCAAGTCAATCAAGCATGGAGTTGAAAATGTAATTCATGGAAAAGATGAGTAGAGATTTATGGGCTTCCCCTGAGCAGTGTTTTTACCTTATCCTGATATAAACCTGGCTGTAGCACAGCAACATCCTTTATGCACTGCACAAAGGAAACGGTTGATGTGGTGGCTTTCATTTCCTTTCAGATTTGAGTAAGGACCACCGTTTCTAAACCTGTGGAACATGAAAGAGAAGGAGGGAAAATAACAAGGTAGACTGGGGTCACATTATCCCCCAGTCCAACACAAGTGACAGAGATATGTCTGGCATGTTAGACAGATTTTAATGGTTTGGTTTTTTTTTTTGGTCCCTATTTGGAAATTATTTGTGTATTTGAAAGTCTAAAGATTACTCCATAAAAGTTGACCTCCGTGTGGTTGGCAACCCATCTAAAGAGAAACTGAATAAAACTTCATTTGACCACAATATTAGATATTTATATCTGGCAGTTTCGCAGAACAATAAATTAACCACAACCTTCATCACCGAGGGATATGGGTTTTGTAAGGTTCTTGGTGTAATACTTTTTTTTTTTTTTTTTTAAGTCATAGAAAAACCAGGTTTTATAATCCAGGAGGAATACGCAACACAGATGGCCTCGGACAATCCATGTTCTATTTACACACGGACAAAAGGAAGGTTTTCCTGTAGAAAAACTTTTCATTGGAAAATGTTTTATATATGCTTGATGAGAACAATAAACTGATTCACACCAGACCAGTAGCTTAGAGCCCACCCGTGTTCTGCATGAGTCACTGTACAGCACACATGGGCTGGTTAAAATAGACATCTACCTGCAGTGTTGATGCAAGACAGACTTACAAAAAAAGGAAGCAACACATATACATACATACATATACATACATACATATATTATATATATACATACATACATATATATATATATATATATATATATATATATATATATATATATATATATATATACACACACACACACACACACATTATATAATGAGTCAGGTGGTAGCCTTTAGTGTGCTCCAGTAATTAACTCTAAATCTTGAAATGTATCACCAAGCGTGTGAATACATTTTTAAATAATAAAAGTTCATTGAGCATGAAGACAAAGGAGAACGTAAAACATGTATGTTCTTAGCAAAGATAATCGTAATAGAGTTCTTCTTAAATCCCTCCAGCCATCCATTTCCTATCCCGCTTATTAGCTCTGTGGCGGTGGCAGCTTTTTACCACAGAACAAAGACCAGAGCACCGCGGTGAGCGTTGGTGGGGGGTGAAATTTATATCACTACATAAAATAATATCATTTTCTACGCTTCAATTAAATATTTAAAAAAAAAAAAAAAAAGATTTTTATTTTAGCACTTCCGGCAGAACTCCATACAGCCTTGTTGTTTCATGTTATTGCAATGAGAAACAGCCTGAGGGCGCTGTGGGATACGGTATTGTGATCGACCCGCAAGGGGAGAAGAAGTGAAACAAGGCTGCACGTTTCTCTGATGAATACTTTAATTTCTTTTACAAGTGTAGTATACCACAAGATTGTAAAACTTTCAAAGAAATACCTGTGGGATGATGACCTGTAGAATGGTTAAAAATCGAAATATTAAATAAAATAAAATAAATAAAAACGCAGCTGGGTGACATGCCTGGAGATGGCTCCTGAGATTTGTACGTTAGTGTTAACACTTATTTTTTCCCCACAAAGCAGACATGCGGCTTCATCCAAATTTATTGGTTCCCCTCTCTCTCTCTCTCTCTCTCTCTCTCTCTCTCGAATCCAAAATGTTCCCAGATCGCCGATGTAACATTTGGTTTCCCAACAAGATCCATCGCAGCGTCTGAACTTGATGTGAAATTGCAGAATTCACCTGTCAGGATTTTACCAAACCCGCACCATACTAACAGACAATGGTGTACAAGGTGTTTGATTATGATTACGTAATTTGTGTATTAACATAAACTATCCAGCTATATGGTAGGATATAATACAAATTAATATTGCAACTGTTAATAATAATAATATTATACTGGTATACAAAACATTGTATTTGTCATAGTGCCCACTCAAGCAGAAACAGTTTGCGGTGGTTTGGTTGTCATGGCCACAGTCACAGTCCTACCGCTTATCCTACACAAGATCGTGGGGAGCCTGAACCCTATCCCAGAGGACTCGGGGTACAAGGCAGGGGACACCCTAAACGTGATGCCAACCCATCACAGGGCACACACACACACCAGTTTGGAAATGCCAATCAGCCTACAGCACATGTCTTTGGACTGGGCGAGGAAACCAGAGTAGTTCTTCTTACAATATCTTTCTTAAATGTTATTATTTTAAAAAATATTTCATATTCATTATACTTATATATTTTACATCTCAATCAGTTTTAATAAATGTTTGCTAGGCCCAATAGTGCATACAGTTGAATAGTTTCCGTTAGCCTTTCTTATTCCTTGAAACCTTCTACTTTAAGAACCGATTTTACTGGTGCTTTATTGTTTTTTTTTGTTTTTTTTAATGAACAGCCTTTAATTATGTCCCTTCAAAGCCACACTAAAAAGGCCAGTTTGAGTTTGACACGTCTGTATTACACTTTCATTTCACAGTGACGTCACTCTCGCCTTAACAGTGGGGTTTTAAATGTTAATGCTCGTTCCAAGAAATTAGACTCCAATACAGTCGCAGTGCTGCATGAATGATCCACTGCTTGAGACGGGCACATTCAACACCGCATGATTTTGCATTTAAACACCACGTATCAAGTTTCTTCAGTAACCCTTACAGGCACGGGCTGGACTGGCAGCTTGCTGTGGTCAGCACACGGCTGAGAGCTGACGTGGCAAAGTGCACAAGGAATGAAGGCAAGCGATCTGCTCCAGTACAAAAGCAGCTCTTGCCCTCTCTCTTCCTGCACTTTACAGAGCTCCAGCACACAAAATCGAATACAAACTCACCTACATGACCTAGAGACTAGGAACAGTAACAATATAAACTGTGGAAGGCAAATGGAGATGAACTCCTCTTGACACGCGTGACTTTTCCATTCTGAATTTGGCAGAATGATGGAAAAAGCTTCTTTTTCCCTCTCCACCATCACTGGGATGTTCAGAAAGAAACCAGCCAAACCAGCAAATGTAGTCTTAAATATAAAACAGAATGCCAGAGATCAATACAAATATCGGCCACTTACTCAAAACCGTCTCCTGCACTAAGAATAAAACACAAAGGGGTGCGCAGCATCGCCACATGAGCCGAGAGCGCATGAGATTCGAACAACGAAGCAGCTTCCAGGGAGTATCCTAAACGGCACCCATTATGCTTTTTAAACATGCCTAATTTTGTTTTTGAGGTCTCATACAATAGGGTTGCATGCATCCAAGGTCAAAAAACACTTCAATTTTTTTCATAATTTACAATACCTCTTTTTCTCAGGGTCACAAATGAGTCGTTCAAGGACCCGTTCACTCTAAACTCCTCCTTTCAGAGAGCCTACTCTGCTCTGATTGGTCAGATGTCCCAGTCTGTTGTGATCGGTCTACCACTTACAGCGCGTTTCGGAACGGAAACGCTCATTACCATACCCGAATTTCAGCTCGGTAATAACGTCGGTTTTACCTTATCAATTTGAGCCCAAGTCCGATAGCGATGCACTGCAAGACCAACCCGAACCACCATCACAAGCGCGACGAGAACAGGACTTTTCTTAGTGGTAAGTTTATCTGTAGTTAGACAATAATGCGAGTTAGCCGGTTAGCAGAGGCTAACAGCTAACAGGATAATAGCTGTGCACTGGCTGTACACGTATACGACACAAAGCCACGCATTTGGAACACTTGGTAGAAAATATATACATAAATAATGAATCATACTTGCAGCTTGTGATCCAGAGGTGCAAGATGGTCCGAATAAAGAGGGTACAGCTCCATCTTTAATGAATAATCGTTTCGCAAATCCCGTGCTGACTTCGGCTAGACGCTTTACCTCCTCATCCTTTTGACGTCCATGCAAAGTGGTTTTGCTTAGACAACATCTAGACATGAACCTAACTCTTTCAGGATGCAACCTCAACTGTAGGGTTTGAGGGCGGGTCAAAGTACACGTTGTTCGCGAGCAGCCAATGAAAAACAGAGGCGGGGTTTTTTGTTACAAACCTACGTAGGTTTGTAGAAGTAGTAAGTCTGGAGTTACTGATGACTCGTTTCAGCCGTTCAGAATCGGTTCTTTCTTTTCAGAGTCAATGACTCCATTTGTCGTGCACTTTGAATTTTTGAAACTTTGCAGACTTTTGACATTCACAAACAGTTCTCTATAGAACACGCTACATGAAAGGTAGTATCGGAAAAAGTATAATAGGTGCACTTTAATATTGGAGAGTTCAAAACACCTGCGCAAATCAGTCCAGATTCACAGTTTGGTTGGCTCATCTCATTTTTTGGGTTAAAAACAGAAACAAAAACGACTCATTAAAAGACTCAAAAAGCACGGTTGGCAGATCTGATAATATAATATTATATAAATATTATATATTATAATCATGATGAACAGCACTGGATTTTGTAGCAATGTAATCTCAATGTCAGTATAAAAAAAAAAATCACACAAACCTACTTGCTGTTATGGAAAATTAATCAACACCAATCAGATTAGAGCAGTGGTTCTCAACCCTACCCCCCACACAGATTGGAAGCGGGGCGCAAATTGTTCAAGAAAAACACAGACATAATTTGGGTACTCTGTGTATTTTATTGCTTTTCAAATAGAATGTGCGTAAATGAAAATACCCCACATTCTCTCTCCCTCTGCGTTTCCTTTTTGCTGGAGAGAGGCGGAGTTTAACCCGCCTTTTATCTAGCTCTCAGTGCAGACCATACATAAAAATACATAAAATACATAAAACTTTTTTTTTTTAAAAAGTATAAAAACACAACAAAAAAAAAATCTATCCAGCTATCTATCAAAAACAGATTATAGATTTGGTTATAAATAGATAGATTTGATATGGAATAGATAAGCATTATACCTGGTCTCATCCCAATATTTGGGGGGTGTGGGGGGGCGGCTTTAGTTACAAAAGGTTGAGAAGCTCTGGATTAGAGAATTCAACAGTGCTGTGGTATAAAATATGACATTTTTGTTGTTAAATTGTTACCACCGGACAAACACACACACACACACACGCACACACACACACACACACACACACACACACACACACACACACACACACACCTCAATCATAAAATAAATTAGGTGGGGGGTGTGGGTTTCGACTTCCAGTACCATTTTTTTATTTAAAATAAAATCCACGAACTGAGTGTTACAAATATAAACACTTATAAAACTATAAAACATATGAAATTATTATTTTTTTAAAATACATAAGTATTTATACATTACTTTAATGGATGCACACACAAAGAAACCCGGATAATTAAAGTATAGTCTGAAATTAACAATAAAATCTCGCTTTCACTGCACCTTGTAGTTTCTGTTACTCACTGCCTTTAGGCATATTGTTCCAATTATGTTTACTTTGATCGTAGTGTTTTATTTAGACATTAAAGATCTTATTGCGCTCACACTGTATCGCGTCTACGCCGCGAGTGAGGAGAACCGCGGCCTCGTTACGAACACATCACTTCATTATAATAAACGACTGAATTTACACTGCAAGGGCACAAATACAGCATGAAATGACAATAAACTCAAATTAAACCAAACCTTTTAAGCAGCTTGCACCAGTTTCCCCAAGCCCTTGATCAGTGGAGCATTTTGGATAGAAACACAAGTTTGTGCTCGTGCATCACAGTCGTGCTTCCCTGCTAGTCAAGCTCTGCTTTAGGAAGTTCGCAGGTTACCGTCTTCTCCGCAGCATTTAATATAAAAATTCTCCCCTGCCGTACGCCTCCGTCTGATGGTGACTGAAGTTATGTTGGGAATAAAAGATAATGTTGACAAACAGTAAACCGAAGAAATTCATTGTCGTGGATTCTGGGGATCTGCTAAAGCTAGCAGCAGCGCGTTACGTGTGTTTAACATCGTGCGCCATCGACTGGGAAACGGCTTACACTGCCGGGTTAGTAAATAAATAAATAAATAAAAATGCTAGTGTCCTATTTGAGATGATTTTACCTTTCTAAAATCCACACACTAGACGGTAGAGTACACAGTGCATAGTGTAAGTGTTCAGTACTTCATTTGGGACACAGGTTTAGTATTTACTCTCCGAGGCGTGTTTTCGGAACAGAAGTAACGTAATGAGTAAACACACCCCGTGGCGCGCAGACCGACTAATCCATGATGAGATTCATTCACAACGATTTTCATCATCGATTATTATGGGTTAGTTGGTCTGCGCGCGGCACGGGGTGTGTTTACTCACTACGTTACTTCAGCTCTACACGGGTCACAGAATTTTGCAGTTTTGCGATTGCAGAAATGAACGCAAAATCAAGGAAACTCCATAACAGGTCACAGTAGCTTGCAATTTTTCTAAGTTGCCAGAGATTTTCCGCAGATTCGGGTCAAGTCACGGGTGACATGATCACAACGTGCTTTCAGACAAAGCCCACTTTGTTTCACGTGCGTCAAACATTTCGCGGAAAGAAAAGAAAAAAAAAAACAACAAAGCACAAAAAGCACTCCGCACGTTGCAGCACAAATTTTGAAAAAATCTGCAGCAAAAATCAAGCATTTTTGGCCACAACAATCACAAAAAAAAACAAACAAAAACAGTGACATCCTGTATGGGCTGATTACTGTAACAGGAAAACAATAATCCTTTAATACCTTGTAGGTTTGGTTTTTTCCACTTACATGTCTGAGATCTGAAAGGCCTCCAAGAGTGTGATTGATTTATTCTCCCTTTCCAACATACACTAAGAACCTGATTAAGATTACTCATCACTGGAAGGCAGATGATTACAGGCTTCCCCACATGTACCCAGTGGGGTTAAAGGTCAGGAGAGGGAATCCGGATCTTTGCTGCACATCTGCTGTGTCAATCTGCAACTGCCCAGGAAGATTAAAAGAGTGAAGCTAGATATACCCGACACAACTTATCAACAGATTAAAAAATAAATAAATAAAAAAAGCGCAGGATCTCACATGTGATGTTCAGCTTTTCATTTGATGAATTATTTAAAAAAATTTTAATCAGAATTTCTGGACTTTTTTTTTTTTTGCCAATATTGAGCAATCGACAACCAGGCAAAGACATGATATCCACACATAACGGGTTTCATCACCGCATTTAAAAACCCTCCAAATCCCGGACCTCGAGGAAATCAGCACAATTTCATAATCACACAACACCGGATGTGTTGGAGTTGGCGTTTTTTATGTGCAGACAAGAAGCACGAGTAAACTGAGGAGGAGGGTTTGGTTGGGAATTAAGCATCGCTGTAATTTATCTTCACTCTGAAGTCCACAGCACACATGGATTGAGTATACATGTATTTACCATTCCCCTCCCCCCACCCTCATCTCACACTGCAAACCTCAAGTACCTTGAATGCCTTGAATCGTGATTTATGATTGAGCTCTAGAACTATAAACTTGCAACGAGAGCAAATCAGGAACATGGTCTTATATACACACATTTTTAAAACTATCCGAGCATTTTAAACCAGACTTTATTCTTCCTGGACTTAATTAGGTACAAGTGCACCAAAAACTTTTCATGTAATTATATAGCTTTATTATATCATTGAGAATCCACTAGCCTCCACTATGGTAAATGGTCTGGCTTTTAACTTTAGAGGTTCTACAAAGCACTTTGCACTGGTTCTCATTCACCCACTCTCACACACACACACACACACACACACACACACACACACACACACACACACACACACACACCAGGAGTTCGTCCGTCGATTTCCATTTCTGCCTCCATTATGGAGAACATAAACTGGAACTCGACTTGCACGTGAATTGGATTAAAGTGAGGAAGACTTGAGCAGCATCGGCCTCACGCTCACTTCCCGGTGACCGCCATGATCCAGTGGCAAGACGACTGAAGATGGCCACATCACACACCCATTCATACACTCCGGACACTTTGGACACGCCAATCAGCCTACCATGCATGTGTTTGGACTGGGGGAGGAAACCGGAGTACCCGGAGGAAACCCCCGCAGCACGGGGAGAACATGCAAACTCCGCACACACAGGGCGGCGGTGGGAATCGAACCCCTGGAGGTGTGAGGTGAACGTGCTCACCACTAAGCCACCGTGCGCCCTCACCCACACACACACAGGCAGCAGAGTTGGTGGTACTTAGAGTTCGGTGTCTTGCCAAAGCATACTTCAGCATGTGAAGGGGTGAGGTACTGGACCACCAATCCTGCAATTGGTGGACATCCCGCTCCAACACCTGAGCCACAGCTGCCCCACTATGCTTTTAAAAATAGCTGTACACCTAAAACTATTAATGTTTAAATGTCGTGCAAACAAACGGTCTATTGTGGACGGAATACCCCATTACCCACCACACACATGGCGAACGCTTGGACAGGGTGGAGTGTAGCAAAGTCTGTTGCTTTCCCCGCTCAGATATACCTAGTGCAATTCATCAAAACTGCACTAGACTCAGGCATCTCCAGTACTGGACGTGCACATCCTTGGATTAGCACTTCATATTCTTATTTAATATTCTTGTTTAATATTCTCATGATATCTTAAGGTAAGAACATGGATGGGACACTGAAGCTGAGCAGCAGCACTCTGAAGATCTTCTGTTACAGAGCACAAGAAGGAAAGCCTGTATGACTCACTTAGAGGTCTATTTTGAATTGCTAATCCTAAAGTCCAGTGACTGCAGGCAATAGATAACTCGTTATAGTTTACTTTCGAGTCAAACGCTTCTCATAACGGATGGTTTCACTGGGAGGAAATAAAGGAGCTACACTTTTTGTGTCCTGTTACGTTAAGATGTGCTGGCTGATGGAGCTTGGAGGAGACGAACAAACTTTTACAAAGGGTTAGGCCAACGCCATCAGCTCAGCATCTGTTCAGCATTGTATTACAGTACAGAGAGCGAATGCACTGTAAGCAGGTGCTGCCGCTGTGCCAAGTCAAGCAGAATGGCAGTACCGGGCAAAAACAGACCTCTACGGACATCAAAAAGAGTTATAGATTAAGGAGGATGTATTAAACTTATGGGTGAAGGGTTATGATCAAGGACACCACCATGGCGGTGGTGAATTATTCGGAAGTAAAACCTTCTACACAGAACCAATCTGACAATCCCTTAAAAAGGTGCCAGATGGAGTCCTTTTTTCAAAGAATGTGCCCCCCCATCCCCCAATCCAGTAATGGTCTATGTATTAAGTGCAGGTCTATGAATCAGTATCAAGTACAGAAAGCACAAACCTATACAACCTGCTTTAAGATCAACTCTAGAATACATAAACGTCCCACATCCGAAAGCTTAGTTAGCGACCCGTAACTATCCCAGGATTAATGTTTCTCTCTGCGGCACATCCACATAAAAGACTCAAACATTGCAGCACGTCGGAAAGGGAGAGAGACAGACGGACAAGGTGGGTTGGCCAGCGCATTACCAGGATTATCAACATATAACAAAAAATACAGACGGATAGAGAGCTCGATGGGAGAGTTTAGTGATGCTGTGAGGCTGCGCACACAAGCAAATATACTCATGCAAAATGGAAAAGCTCCTGCTCCACAATCCACCGAATTTCATTCTTAATTTATTATTGACAGGACCATTACTCCCCAGCTTTTACACACACACACACACACACACACACACACACACACACACACACTGACTGGTCCTGGATCACAGTGCACAATTTTGGAGGGGATTTGGATATTCATCTAAATAGCAACCTTTTAGTGCACATAGTTACCAACACGATGCCAAACACAGCAACAATGAGGGATAAACCTTATGCATGCATATTCACACACACACACACCTCAATCTTAGCACTGGACTCACAGCTGGAGGCATGTACGTGCACATGACAGCTGTATTCGCCTAGTCACGTGTTCTTTGATCAAATAAAACACATACAGGTTCAAATTAATTCCCAAATTTGATATCAGAACTATAGAGTTATCCTGCCTCGGGTCTTCTCCATCACGCAGTGGAGCTGGTTTTCTTCTACGGTGATACGAGAGCATGCGGTTGTACATGGAACTGGTTTGCTTGCCATAGTGGATCAATGAGATTTGTAATAATAATAATAATAATAATAATAATAATAATAATAATAATGCATGGCTTTAGATGAAATTGCTATGCTCCTGTTTTGCACCAGTCTGATCACGACTAGAGGGTTTTACACCAGACTTTTTGGTTGATTTCTCGGATTAAGCGTGCACTTGTGCTCCGTGCCGATGCACTACAGTTTATTTGTATTTCTACAGAAACCACGCGACACTTTCCCCTGCTCGTGGCAGCGCACGAGCGACAGATCCACTGTGTTCAGTGGCAGGTTGCGCCGCACGCGCCAAACGCAACAAGCGCTGTTAGGTTCTCAAACACACACACACACACACACACACACACACACACACACACACACAAAAGTATGGACTTACTTTTCTTGCATGACATTTTCTTTGATGGAGCTGAGCTGCTGCAGTCTGCAGGTCACCAGGTGCCGCTGGTGTTGCTCTTTCAGGCACGCGTTCTCCTCGCACAGCTCGAGCACTTGGTGCTCGAGCTCCTCAATGCGACCCTTTTGCTTCTCCAGCAACTCCTGCTGGGTCTCGATGATGTTGTTGAGCTCCTTCAGGTACTCGGCCGCCTTGCTGGGGTTTTCCGTCGCGTTTTCCATGTCGCCGTGCGCGAGACGCCCGTCCATGGAGACCGGTTTGTGGACGCCGCAGCGCGTTCACGCACAGGCTGCGTCCCGATCCGCCGCGGCGCGCGCTCCGCGCTCTCCCCACTCGCCCATTGTTTACGCTCGCTGCTCTTATCGCGTCTCCGAGTGAAGAAGTTGCGCTGCAGCAGCGCGCCGTCCACAGGCTCTGCGCCACAATCACTACCCTCAGAACAAGCGCTCTGCTCTGCTGCTGGAGAACCTCCTTTAACCCTTTCACGGGAGGAACCTCAGCAGCTTCTGAGCTGAACATCCACAGCTGCATCATCTGTTTAAAGCGCTCTAGTCGTGCAAGCCGTGCTGACCTGGCGTACGGGAGATTCAAATTAATCATGAATTACTCGTGCAAGACTTTTATTAAATCAACAAGTAGACCGAAGGCCTAAAGGTAAAGGGAAGTTACGTCACAGGTTGCGTTATGGCGAGGCAGCAGCACCCTGTGAGGAACACACAATTTCAGGGTATTTTGGAAAATTCTCGAAATCCTACATTTAATGCAGAAACAGACTATAGGTCATTAATAACCAAAGGGTAACGTTTAGGCAGAGTTAGATAGAGCAGTGGCAGATGTTAACAGGATTGTGGCCCAAGTGTAAACAGTCATATTGTTATGGCATTTGGAATCTCGTCCAAAAAAAACACACACAAAACATTTACCATCCGTGATATTCATTTTGGACTGAAAACTGAACATCTTGAGGTTTTAATTCATATCATGCCTGAGATATGGGCTTTGTTTTGGCAGGCGGAGTTGGAGGAGTTCACCAAGCCATCACTCATTTATTATACAGTGAAGGATTCATATCAGGAGCAACTGATGCCCAGGACAAGCACTCACCTGTTGGATTAGAACTTAGGCTTTACTCTCTTACTTTCTTACACGTACCTTAAAAAAGTCTTCTTTAAAAAAAAAAAAAAAAAAAAAAGTGTCCGTTGGAGCACTATACACTAACTTGTCTTTGTTTACATGATTGATTGTTTGATTGACGCGCACTGTGGTTCGATTCCCACCGTGGCCCTGTGTGTGTGGAGTTTGCATGTTCTCCCCGTGCTGCGGGGGTTTCCTCCGGGTACTCCGGTTTCCTCCCCCAGTCCAAAGACATGCATGGTAGGCTGATCGGCGTGTCTAAAGTGTCCGTAGTGTATGAATGGGTGTGTGAGTGTGTATGTGATTGTGCCCTGTGATGGATTGGCACCCTGTCCAGGGTGTACCCCGCCTTGTGCCCCATGCTCCCTGGGATAAGCTCCAGGTTCCCCGTGACCCTGAAAAGGATAAGCGGTATAGAAGATGGATGGATTGTTTGATTGACAAATTTGTGTGTGAGTTTGAGTCTCTTGCTCTAATCCATTACTGAACTGTCCATGGCCTTGTAGTAATGCAAACAACACAAAAAGAGTGTACTCACTGAGCCTTAAAGTGCATCCGGACTACTTGCAAGTTAAATGGATACCTGCTTCTACATTATTAATTATGAGTAACTTTATATACTGTAGGTAGACATTACAGGTCAGTCTGTGGCAGTATAATTAATTAAGATGATGAGATGGACCGATGGACACTCAAATAATCACACAAACAAAGACAAGTTAGTGTATAGTGCTCCCACAGATACATTAACTTAATTGTGTTAACTGAATTAAAATATTTTTTTAAGGTGTGTGTGTGTATATATATATATATATATATATATATATATATATATATATATATATATATATATATTACACACACTCACACACACACTAGTGCACACACACCTCAGCATGTGGCAATTGGCAATTTTTGTGTTGAGTACTGTTGGTGCAGATTCATTGATCTCCCCCTAGTGGTTATATTTGAGGTTGAGGTTTTGGGGTTGTAAGATGAACAAAAGGAATAAAGCTAATTCAGTGAATTTATTTTTTTATTGAACATTTTGCCTTAGCCTATGTTAGTGAAGCCATAGTTAATTTAAGGATTTTGTAATGAACAAGCTTTTGAAACAAAGCAGATCAAACCAATACATCAATAGAGTTTAGTGGAATTATGAACATACATGCACCCAATCAAACTTGCCATGAATGCTCTACTCGGGACTGACATGAAGATATAGATGGAGAGACATATATTAAATGTGCACACACATACTGAAAAGATATGCAAACTAGAAGATTCCATAAGCACCCTAATTTCCCCATAGAGTGAAAACACTCTGGTTTCTCCTTTCTGATGCTTAGAACCTTCACAGCATTGTGCAGCTAATGAGGAAAAGGGAGCAGATAATGAGCATAATTCAGACTTATTGTGTGTGTTCTTTGACATCTTGGGATCATCTCAGCCCAGGCACATTGACAATGATGTTGTTTAAGCGGTTCGGCAGATAGCCTTGCTTCTCCTGTATTTTTAGAAGCCTTTTTATTCCCTCAATTCATCTTTCATCCATACTTTTTGACTCAAGCACTCGGGACTAGTATTGCTTTGGGCTTTGCTTTTTAATAAGAGCTGCTTTTTATTCAAAGCTTTCATATACAGTACGGCATTCTATTGACACTTTCTTCACAACAGAACCCAGAGTGATTATATAATCCTGATATACTCACATTGTCAAAACATACTTAAATGTTTTGGGTTTAAAAGCATCCATAATCTAAAACCACATAAAGAGAACATCATGAGCTGATATGGCGAGCTGCACTATGGAGAACACTCTTATCGTTTGAATATCTAGAATGCCATGAAGTAGAATATTCGTTGCCCCTCCAGTCTTTTTAAACCGTTCTAAAGACATGCCTTTCCACACCATGCCGTTTCAGTAAAGCAGTGCTGCTTTGAAAGAAGCTTCTTTTTTTTTTTTCCAAAGGATTCTTATTATAAGCTTTTCCTTATTCACTGAGAAACTCTAGTGCTGGCATAATGATTCATTTTAAAGATTTGATTTTTTTTTTTAAACTACACATTTAAATGTAGCTAAAAAATTTGATCTATATATCACGCAGGATACCAATACACACTGAGCTGTGTTGGAAAAACCAAAGACCAGTAGGGAGTGGCATCAACAACTTAGATCATAGCACCTTTTGTTTGAACCCACCCATTTTTCAAGTGATCAAAAATATTGGAACATGTGACTGGTATGTGTTTCTTGCTGCTCAGGTGTGCACTGTTAAATTGATTGTTTAAAGAATTAATAGCTCTGAATGTCTACTCTTGGTTTGAGCCATAGGTTTCAGATGTAAAGTCTCAGTTTGTTGTTAAAAAGGATAAACCAACATAAAGACTAGATAGCTGTCTATGTAAGAAAAGCAGACCATTCTGATGCTGAGAAAAGAAAGGAAACTCGCTCAGAGGCATTGCACAAGCATTGGGCATAACCGATACAACAATATAGAATGTCCTGAAAAAGAAAGAAACCACTGGTGTACTAACAACCAGACATGGAACAGATCGACCAAGGAAAACAGCAGCAGCTGATGACAGAAACATTGTGAGAGCTGTGAAGAAAAACCCCCAAAACAGCAGCTTGTGACATCACAAACAACCTTCACAGGGCAGGGCTTCAAGTGCAGAAATATAAAGGCCAGACCACAAGATGCCAACCACTCATCAGCAGTAAAAAACAGAAAGTCAGATTGGAATTCACAAAGAAATACAGAGATGAGACACAAAACGTTCTGGAACCAAGATGAACCTCTAACAAAGAGATGGAAAGGCCAAAGTGTGGAGAAAGAAAGGATCTGCTCATTATCCAAAACACACAAGCTCATCGGTCAAGCATGGTGGAGGTAATGTCATGGCCTGGGTTTGCATGGCTGCTTTCGGAACAGGCTCGCTAATCTTCATTGATGATGTACCTCATGATGGTAGCAGCAGAATGCATTTAGACGTTTACAGGAACATTTTGTCTGCCAGTTTACAGAGAAATGCATCCAATTAATCAGGAGGAACTTTATCATGCAGAAAGACAATGATCCAAACCACACTGCCAACATAACAAAGGACTTCATCAGGGGAAAAAGTGGAAGGTTTTAGACTGGCCAAGTCAATCGCAGGACCTTAATCCAATTGAGCAGCATTACACCTCCTGAAGAGCAGACTGAAAGGAGAAACCTCTCAAAACAAACAACAACTGAAAGAGGCTGCAGTCAAAGCTTGGAAATACATCAGAAAAGAAGAAATTTGGTGATGTCAATGAGTCGCAGGCTTTATGCGGTTATTTCAAGCAAGGGATATGCAACCAAACATTAAGTGTTCATTTACTTCAAGACGTATCTGTTCCTATACTTTTACTAACCTAAAAATTGTGTGGTCTGATAGAAAAGGTTCTATATTTTATGTTGTTTAACCCTCCTATTATCTTTGGGGTCAATTTGATCCTATTCAGTGTTTAACGTCTGTGAATACATGACTAACATTTTTATTTTGCTTCAGATTTAATGACGTTTCCTAATTTAATGGGGACAACTCAGTAAACATACAATTAACATGATGATATTTTTTCACTGTCCTGTACAAATTTTGTAGCATCAGTGATCTTTGGAGTCAGTTTGACCCCAGGCTCTTTTAGCTGTATAAAACATAAGAAATATCAATTTTACACACATTTATTTTGGTTGTTTAATTGAGGTCACCATAACATGATATGATTTTATAATGTTCATTATAATTTTATATATTCATTATACAGTTGCAATCCAAATTATTCAACCCCCAGTGCAAATCAGGTTTATTGTCAAAATGTACAGACTTTCAGCTGTTTGCGACGAACAAATCAAACAAAAGCGATTGAAATAGTTCAACACAACGAATGCTTGAAGTGGTTTCACCAAATTCAACTGAAAATGCAACTTATAATGATTTCTCCAGTTTCAATATTATTCAATCCCCTGAACAGAATCCCTCACAACAGCACAAATATGTAAAACAGGTGTTGTCTCAAGCACACCTGATATAAGTAATCAAGGGCTTCATTAGTTGCAGCAGGTGTGCTTGAGATGGAACACATGAAATACCTGAACTGGCTAGGGGCAGAAAATTCATGAAATACCTGGACGGGGCAGAAAAAGGAAGCCACTGACGGCTACAAGCAGATTTCTGAGAAGGCAGGTTGTGAAAAACCCTCGAGTGACTGCAGAAGACCTGCAGCAAGACTTGGTGTAACAGGCACTGAGGTTTCAGTGAACACAGTATGGCTCGTACTAAACGCAGAATGTTTCCATGCCAGAACTCCAAGACGTTCACCACTACTGACCCAAAAGCACAAGAAAAGTTGCTCAAAATCATATAAATAAGCCACAGAAGTGTTGGGATTCTGTTCTGTGGAGCGATGAAGCAAAACTGGAACTTTTCAGCACAATGCGATGGATCAGCTGTATTTCTGGAGGAGGAAGAATGAAGAAAGAACACTCTGTCCACAGTCAAGCATGGTGGTGGCTCGGTGGTGTTCTGGGGCTGCTTTGCAGTCCTGCAAGATTCTACAGGGCCATCACAGTCACCTGACTTGAACCCCATAGAAAATCTCTGGTGGGATTTGAAGAAGGCGGTTGCAGCACGCAAACCCAAGAATATTACTGAACTGGAGGCCATTGCTCATGAGGAACGGGAGAAGATTCCTCAGGAACGCTGCAGAAGCTGGTCTCTGGCTGTGCATCTCGTTTGCAGCAGGTCAGAACAGCAAAGGGTGCTCTACTAAGTTTTAAAGATGCTTGCCACGAAGGGGTTGAATAATTTTGAGACTGGAGAAATCATTATAAGTTTCATCTTCAGTTGAATTTGGGGAAACCACCTGAAGCGTTTGTTGTGTTGAACTATTTCAATTGCTTTTTGATTTGTGGGGGTTTATATAAAGGGCTATTTAAGTAGTCAACAAAGACACATAAATTACCTGAGACATAAATCTTTGTAAATAAATAAATAAATAAATAAAAATTCATATTCTGGAGGTTTAAATTGCTAGAGTCAAATTGACCCCAGTGGGGAAAACGTTATCAGAATTGAGGGTAACAGGAGGCTTAACACATATAGATGTAAATAGCAAAAAATAAAACTGAAATCCTAAACTTTTGTCCCATATCCATCTTTTGATCTCAAACCCAATATAGCACAAACAAATAAATTGGCCTTGCTGTTCCAACAGTTTCTGAGGGGACTGTATTTCTGATGATAAAAATGGTATACAGTAAATCAGTTTTCACCAACCCTGTTGCTGGAGATCTACCTTCAAGTCTTCTACCTCAAGACTCTAGCTCCAACCATGGTCGTGCCCACATGACCATCTAATCTTTACCTTAAGAAGTTCTTGGTCAACTAAAGCAGGTATGTTTCATTTTGGTTGGAGATGAAACCTGCAGGAAGGTAGATCTCCAGGAACAGAGTTGGTGACCAGTTTAGTAAAAATAGAAATGTTTCAATACACAACACATAGTAAAAACAAAACAAAACAAAACATTTACAACTTATCACCAGACTTTTAGGGGGGAAAAGGTTTCTCAGGGGTTCTTCACATGGTTATCGGCTCCATCTTCCTAAAGAATTTCTACTTGGGACCTTTTGACAAAGTGACAGGTGACTATTTTCTATGTACTTACATGGCGTGCCACCACGATTTCAGCAAATGTGAAAAGGTGACAGCATGATGAGTGACATTTGCGGTGAGACTTTGTCAGTTCTATGTAAATTAAGTATGATGCAGTAAAGCAACAAATCCAAACGATCAAATAATTCCATGAACTAATCCTATGGCACATGTGGCCTGATGTTTCCCCACTCACAGCGTTAGTTCCTAGCTGCAGTTAGTTCCCGATTACTGTTTGATGCACAACAGTGGTAGAAAAACTTCCAATGAAATTGGTTGCATCTTATCCTGTTCTATATGACCACTCATTAAACGTATATAGAGACCCTACAAATGAAATAAAGCATGGAAGGAAGTATCAGAGACTGTTGGTGCCTCTGGTGATTGTACGTAGCTACAGTAGTAGAGTCAGCTCACTTTGCTAAACTGATGAGAAAGCTAGCATGAAGACTAGCATGAAATACGTAAAATCAAACAAGGAGGTTTCACAGTGATTAATTAATTCTTTTAAAATTTGTTTTTAATTTGTTTGTTTTTTTGTAGCTACTACATGCCCATTACAACTGGTATGATCAGCTCACTAGTGTAAACATGAGGTGAGAAGTATCTACTGGTGTAATGATTTCTCCCTGAAACTCGTGCTTTTCAGTATGGTAGAGATTGTGTAAAGCTGGTCTTAGCTCCCCTGCTGTCTGACTAGTTTTAATATGTGAGTGAGACAGCATGCCTCTCAATCCCTTCGTATCTGATGTTCTGAGAGAAGCTTTTTATCTGATTCTACACAGATTTATCCTAGGGAGAAGATGTGGTCAGATTTCTCTCTCTCTCTCTCTCTCTCTCCTGCATGGGCAGGTAAGGTAGAAAATTGTTTTGGGCCCTGAGTTCTGAGGAGGCCTCCTGAAGGCTGACACAAGGTCCATGAAGGTGACATCTCAAAGTGTGGATCTGCCCAAACCGTGAGGTTCTTCTCACTGGCTCCAAATCACACTCTCCAAATCTCCTCCTTTCACTATTACCATTGACGACAGCACGGTTGACATTTCCTCCCAAACAAAGACCCTTGGTGTCATATTTGACAGCTTACTCTCTTATGGTCCTCGTACCAATAATATCTCACGTACTGCCTTCTTATACCTTCACAATATTGCTAGACTCCGCCCGTCGCTCTCGTATCACAGCACTCAAGTAGTTATTCGTGCTCTGGTAACATCCCGTATTGATTTCCGTAATGCCATCCTTTTTGGCGTATCTGATGAACTTCTCCACCGGCTCCAAATTCTTCCCAGCTCAGCTGCAAGAACTATTACTCTCACAAAGTCCACTGACCATATCACACCCTCCATTATTCAGCTCCACTGGCTTCCTTTCCAACAATGAGTTCACTATAAAATTCTACTGCTCACATTCAAAGCCATTCATAATCTGACTCCCTCCTACCTCCCAGAACTTCTTCATCCTTATATTGATCTATTTCACAGTTCAAATCCCAGATTAAAACACAGAATTTTAATATGAAAAATCATTATGGCAAGCAAGCAGCTAGCTAGGAGTTGGCACTCTGTTTGAAGGATATAATGTTAATTATTTAGCTTGCTTTCTTGGTAGAATTTGTCATTTTGCTCAACTTGTTTTGACAGCTTTGTCTTTTAAAGTGTATATATACAGAGTATAAAAACTAACGCTTTACCAATGTTGGGAAAGTAATTAGGAAGCTTCATCTAGCACTACAGTACATCGTTCAGACTTTCAGACAGATGTCCTACAGCTGGAAGCATATTGAAGCATAATATAAACCTATGTGCTTACAGTTTGGATTAGAAAAGAGAAAGAAAGAGGAGAACTTTTTTTTTTTTTAACTGAATCTACTTATTTAAGGTTATATTTTACATTATACTATTGTTAGCTCAGAGGATTGCTTGCATTTATATTTCCATAAAACCACCAAATTAACAAAACAAAAAAAATTGGATTCATAATTCTTAATAAAGGCAACTGGGTAGCACATAATGGTAATACAGAGGAAAAACGTGGCATTACATTTTCCTGCCCAGGGACCCTACAGTATCTAGATTCGCCTCTGGATTCACCTGAGGAGCACCGCTGCCCTCTGCTTTACTTCACCTCCCATATCCATGAATGTTCAGTGCAACATAATCACTTGTCATTGCTCATTTGATTTCAATCAGGCATAGTATCATTTAGTTGGTGTAATGTGAGGTGTGAGCCGATATCATTTGATATCATACCATGCCATGGGGACTGACACGCCCCCATACCATGACAGACGCTGGCTTTTGGACCTGACGCTGATAACAGCTTGGATGGTCCTTTTCCTCTTTGGCCCGGAGAACACGACGGCTGTTTTGTTCAAAAACTATTTGAAATGTCGACTCGTCGGACCACAAAACACGATTCCACTGTGCTACTGTCCATCTCAGATGAGACCGAGCCCAGAGAAGTGGGTGGAGCTTCTGGACAGTATTGATGTATGGCTTCTGCTTTGCATAGTAAAGCCTTAACCTGCATCTGTGGATGCAGCGGCGAATGGTGTCGACTGACGAAAGTTTACCAAAGTATTCCCGAGCCCATGTCAGGATCTCCATTACAGACTCATAACGGTTTTTAAGACAGGGACGTCTGAGGGATCGGAGATCACGCGCATTCAGAAGTGGTTTTCGGCCTCGCCCTTTACGCACCGAGATTTGACCGGATTCCTTAAATCATTTAATTATATTGTGCGCTGTAGAAGGTGAAATGCCCAAAATCCTACTGATTTGTCTTTGAGGAATGTTCTTCTCAAAGTGTTGGATTATTCGCTGACGCATCTGTTGGTAGATTCGGAGCCTCGACCCGTCCTTGCTCGTGAAGGACTGGGCCTGTTTTGGAGTCTCCTTATATACTATGATTAGACGATTGCCTCACCTGTTTCACATCACCTTCTTATTTCAACTTCACCATCGCTATTAGTCCTAAATCGCCCCTGTCCCAACTTTTTTAGAAATTTCAAAATAAACGTTTATCTTCAAAAATCTATGCAGCTGATTAGGTAAAACATCAAATACCTCGTCTTTATACGTTCTTTGTTTAAATACAAGTCAAAGTCCATTTATAAATCGCTCCTCTTTGTTTTTATTAGCGTTTTCCACACTGTCCCAACGTTTTCGGAATTGGGGTCGTATTTTCCATCACTAGTTTCTTTCTCATCCCAACGTCTTGAAGAAAGCTGGATTTTCTAGACCAGGCACTCACACTTAAGCTTAACTGACAGCCAGAAAAAGTGAGCCAGTTTTGTCCCATGCTCTCTGGAATGAAACCTGAAGGGCCCACACTGACTTTAACAGATGTCTATGTGTCTTCGTTTAATCAACATAGATTACCTGGGAATGTGTGGTTCTTTGGGAAACGCCTGCATACGTCGAGCTTTGCTCATGGTATGCGAAAGAAAATAATTTCACTATACCATAATGTACACGTGACAAATAAAGGCTTTGCTGCAGCTGCACTGCTCTCGGTAAAGGAAAATCTTCTATGTCTACGTCTTCTTCTCATCTATGCTCCATGCTTGCTTTGATGTGCTCGAAGTGTGAAGTTTTCCAGACCTTACAGTGTTAAGAAAGCTCAGGAAAATGGCCTCTTTTCTTTAAACGGCTCTGCCATTGGTCCTCCACTCCCTTTCCCATAAAGCATTGTTGCAGCATGCGATTATGCCGGAAAGATAATGCCTGAACAGTCAACTCCACCATATGGCTTGTGTTTCGAACATTTTTTAATCAAGATTCACAAAGCTTCTGCTGTTATTCTTTCTGTGAAAAAACCGACATCTCAGCATAACAGAAACACACAGTCACACGGTTTTGTTAGCTCTTCTTCTTAGAGGGGTGTTCTGGTAGTACACATGCAGGGTAGTAGCCTATCTTTTAGCCTGGATCCCTACAGGCACTGACGAAAACTTTCATAATCAATAACAATTTTTCTAATCATTTCTGTCTGTCTTTTGTGTACACCACAAGTGTTGAATTTGCCCAGATATTAGTGGCCTTATTAAATTATTCCTCTTAGCCTTAAGTGCTGCTTTTGATAAAGAAAACCATGACATACTCCATCCTCATCTCACTGCTAGTGGAATTGCTGATTCTGGTCTTTCATTCATTCATCTTCGGGGAGTGCTTTATGCTGGTCAGGGTGGATTTGAAGCTATCCAGGGGACACTTTCAATGAGACAGGAATAGACCCTGGGGTGCTAGTCCGTCACAGAGCACCATGCCCACACATACATTCACACGTCGAGTCAATTTAGGAGCCGTTTTTGGACAGTGGGAAGAAACTGGAGAAGAAACCAGAAGAAACCTGGATTGCGCGGTATCCCTGGAACCAGGGACACTGGAGCTCTGAGGCGACCCACTGAGATAAGCATGATTTTTGAGCTGGAAAGGGTGACTAGTTCAAAGCAAATCTATTCGAGTTGTACTAACATTTCTTCTTTTGTTTACTGAACAAATAAATGTGTTTCAGTAACCACCGCATTCTTGGTTGTTTAGCAAAACTTTATGAAGTTAACAAAAATATGTCATTTAAAGTCAGTACTAAAAAAGAAAAAATGTTGCCATTAAAGTAAAAAAAAAAAAAAATGCAGTCGGTGTGAGGCTCCACCGCAAAGCAATGGATCTGGTTCGTAATAAATAGAGGAGACACTAAAGGAAAAATCTACTTCATTTCACTAATCTCGCTCAGCAGAACAAAAACATTTACAGTAAGGAACATTTTTAGTTAGGGAAATTTCACAAGCAGAATTACATTCATTTCAAAAGCATTCATTCAGAACAATCCAAGGATAAGAAGTTCACCGCCAATGGTTCGTCCAACAGAGACTTACGAGTAGAAAATACACAAAAAGGGAAAAAATAAGAAAAGGCAAACATCAATACAAAAATGATCATCTTTAAAATACTAGAAGCAATCATACAGTAAATGGGAGCAAATGGAAAAAATACCGGAATGCAGGTAACAGATGCACTGTATTCATCCACTTCTAGAGCCCCACTGGTGACATGTATGCTTAATTGAAATAATGCGTGGTCATGATGATTAAGATCCTAATAGGTGTTCTTTATTGTTTTTCAACAGGATTTTATATTAATATTAACAGTGGGTTAGAGCTCTTACCGTTAATACATTGTCTGTTTTATGTCTTTTATCCGGGGGTCGGGGGTTCGATTCCCACCCTGGCCCTGCGTGTGCGGAGTTCGCATGTTCTCCCCGTGCTGCGGGGGTTTCCTCCGGGCACTCCGGTTTCCTCCCCCAGTCCAAAGACATGCATGGTAGGCTGATCGGCGTGTCTAAAGTGTCCGTAGTGTATGAATGGGTGTGTGAGTGTGTATGTGATTGTGCGCTGTGATGGATTGGCACCCTGTCCAGGGTGTACCCCGCCTTGTGCCCCATGCTCCCTGGGATAGACTCCAGGTTTCCTGTGACCCTGAAAAGGATAAGCAGCATGGAAGATGGATGGATGGATGGATTTCTGTAAACTAATGGAACAGATTTTATGGAGTACTGTGCGCCGGTCGTTTTTTAAACCCATGACACCTGAAAGGAGCCTGCACTTCTCGACTGGGATGCTGGATACCGCTTTGCATCGACCCCACCGAACTAAAACACGTTAACCCCACGCCAACCAATGCTTATTCACTATGTCAATATTTGTTTTCTTGAATCAAGTTATTGATATTGGCATAGTAAATAAACATTCTTACCATGTTTAACGGTGAATTAATCCAGACACCAACAGAAAATGGTCACTTCCTTGCAGAATAAAGATTTAATTGCATCTGCTGGGCTCACTGGCAGCTTCACATGCACTAAAGTTGGCCAGGGATTTATTCTACAGAAAATGGGCAGAAACGTGAGCCCATCGATTTTTCTGAAGAAATCTCAAAGAGATCTATTAATTCTTTTACTCAGTCTGTTTTCACTAAAAGGAGTGTTCACATCAAATTTCAGACCTGGCCCAATCATAATCTGGTCAATGAAGAGGTTTAAATAAAAAATAAACAATCTGTCCTCTCGTAATGCTCAAAGAATACGGAAGAATATGTTTCATCGGTAACGTCCGCACAGGAAATCTCATAATTCCTTGTGTGTGCACAACAGTTATTCAATTCATCTACACACACGGTCCATGGCCTCGCTTTTTCTGTCCTCGTGCCAACAATAATTTCACCGAAAAGAACATTAGATTACATATTTCTCTTCTTGAATGATGCGTCCATTATTTGAAGCGATAATTTCTTCAGTGGACCGAGTATTTTAAACTAATTTTGAGAAAAATGTATGCAAATTGCTCACTTGCAGCTGTTGAGATCAAGGTCAAACGAATTGTAATAAAAGTGGCTCTGCAATGTAAACTTCGTGAGAGTTACTCCTCCATCGCAGACAGAATTGATGTTCAACTTAGTGTGGGGTTCCTTAAACCTGGATTAACTGATAATCCAATATCCTTCCTAGATAATAGCAACAATGTGGTTATGAGTTAAATATCCTATGTAATTCGGTGTTATGTGTATGTGTATGTGATTGTGCCCTGCGATGGATTGGCACCCTGTCCAGGGTGTACCCCGCCTTGTGCCCGATGCTCCCTGGGATAGGCTCCAGGTTCCCCGTGACCCTGAAGAAAGGATAAGCGGTATAGAAGATGGATGGATGGATGGATGGACGGACAATAACCTGGTTGCATAATTGTGCATACCCCTAAACAAATACTTTGTTGATGCACCTTTTGGTTTTATTACACCACTTCAGCATGGCACTTCTTGACTTGGCAATATTTCCGCACTCTTTCTTCCAAAAACATTCTAGATCCATCTAATTGTGAGGGCAACAGCAGACACCTGAAGACACTATAGTGTCTTCTATAGAAGACACTAAACTCGACTGGTATTTGGAGCTATTCATGATTCCCTCCACCTCGATAAAAGCCCCAGATCTGGCTGAAGAAAAGAATCCCTAAAGCATGATGCCACCACCATGATTCAATGTGGGCATGGTGGAATTTTGGTGATGTGCTTTATTTTGCAACAGAGATACCTTTTGGTATTATGGAATTATTATATATTTTGGAATTGGTCTCATCAGATCATAACACATTTTGCCACATGATTTAGGGTAGTTTAGTTGGGCTTGGATATTTTTTCTGAGAAAGGACTTCCATCTAGCCACCATACCCCATAGCCCGGACATGGGAAGAATATGAGATTGTTGTCACCTGCAGAGATTAATCAGTACTTGTCAGATATTCCTGCGGCTCCTTTAATGTTGCCGTAGGTGTCTTGGCAGCCTCGATGGTAATTTTGTTTTATCTTGTCCTTTTATAAATTTAGGAGGGACATCCTGTTCTTTGTGATGTGATTGTGGTGCATTTTCTCTCTATTTGGCGATAATGGCCTTCATGGTGTTCCATGGTACATATTATTTTGGAAGTTCTCTTGTACACCTGTCCTGATCGATACCTTTCAACAAGTGAGAAACCGTACATGCTTTGTAAGCTCTTTGCAGACCATGGCTTCAGCATGAAACCAAGAAGATGTGAAGACAATCCTACAGAAACAGCTGGTCATTTGAACACGAGATTGAATGTGATTGGTTCGTTCTGAACACAGTAACGTCCCCAATTATAAAAGGGTGTGCACACTTACAGTATGCAGCCAGGTTATTGTTTTATATTTCCTGTATTTCCATAAAATATTTATGATTGTTGAAAGTAATGGCTTTCTCCTTGCAACCCTGCCATGCGCACCACTGTTGTTCAGTCTTCTCCTTATGGTGGACTCTTGAACATGAACATTAACCAATGTGAGAGAAGCCTTTATTTGCTTAGAAGTTACACTTGTTTCCTTTGTGTCCTCGTGGAATATCACACGTCTTGCTCTTGGAGAGATGTTTGTTGGTCTCCACTCCTGAGGAAGGTTACAATGGTCTTAAATTTCCTCCATTTGTACAGGATCTGTCTGAATGTGGATTGGTGGAGTCCAAACTCTTTAGAGATGGTTTTGTAACCTTTTCCAGCCTGATGAGCAACAACAACTCGTTTTCTGAGGTCCTCAGAAATCTCCTTTGTTTATGCCATGGACTTCCTAAACATGTGTTGTGAAGATCAGACTCTGATAGATCCCTGTTCTTTTAAATAAGACAGTGCGCTCACTCACACCTGATCGTCATCCCATTGACTGAAAACACCTGACTCTAATTTCACCTTCAAATGAACTGCTAATCCTAGAGTTTTACATATTTGCCACTCACAGAGATGTAATATCGGATCATTTTCATCAATAAATAAATGACCAAGTATAATATCTTGTCACATTTGTTTAATTAGGTTCTCTTTGTCTACTTTTAGGACTTGTGTGAAAATCTGATGATGTTTTAGGCCATATTTATGCAGAAATATAGAACATTCGATAAATACATAAACTACAAATACACCAGCACCACTGTATTTTGCCTTAATTTATCATAATAAAGATATTATATTGTTATACCCTGCGACCTTGTGTAGGATAAGTGGTACGGAAAATGGATGGATGGATATTGTTATACAGTCCCCTCTGAAAGTATTAGAACGGCGAGGCCAGTTCTGTTGTTTTTGCTGCACATTGAAGACATTTGGGTTTGAGATCAAAAGATGATTATGAGACAGTAGGTCAGAATTTTAACTGTCACTTTCTGATATTTACATCTAGATGTGTTAAACAACTTAGAACATGTCACCTTCTGTTTGAACCGACCCATTGGAAACGCTTGACTGATTAGTGTTTGTTGTTGCCCAGGTCTGCCCTGTTAAATTGATTGTTTAAACACTTTATAGCTCTGAATGTCTACTTTTGGTTTGAGTCCTGCATTTCGCCTGTGAAGACTGTGCTTGTTGTTAAAAAGGATAAACCATCATGAAGACCAGAGAGCTGTCTATGTGAGAAAAGCAAGCCATTATAAAGCAGAGAAAAGTGGGAAAATCAATACACAAGCATTGGGCATAGCCAATGCAATAATTCTTCTAATGTTCTAAGAAGTTGAACACATCTAAATGTAAATATCAGGAAATGAAATCAGCTGAAATTCTGATCTTTTGTCTAATATTCATCTTCTGAACTCAGACCCAAATGTCTTCAGTGTATAGTAAAAACGAAAGAATCGGCCTTGTTGTTCCAGTACTTTCAGTGGAGACTACAGCATATCACCCAACACTATTTGAACCGCACAGTAGGGCACTTGTTATTTATAATATATTTACAGTATTTTGCTAAACAGTCGCCAGTGTACTGTATATTGGCTGAGATTTAATTTGTGCTATCATCTGCTCACTGTAAAAATGGAACAATGACCAAAATATGCAGTCTGCGGAAATAAAAACAATAGCTCTTTGTTTGTTTAGCATACCAGTGTAACCCTACTCAGCAATGCTGCTAGCTCCTCTTCCAAGAATCATTAGGTCCTGTTGGCATCTATCTTTCTATCTTTCTATCTATCTATCTATCTATCTATCTATCTATCTATCTGTGTGTCTGTCTGTCTGTCTGTCTGTTTACTCTAGCATTCTCTACCAGTTCTTTTGAATCTACTTAAATCAGAAATGAGCTATACAATTTATGGTTTTTGTAATCTTAATTCTTCTTATTTGCTTATTTTCTAATCTTCTAATTTTAATGCACAACGCAAAAGAAAGACAGCTCTCGGGCTTTACAGCATGGGATGTTTGGAGGCTTTACAGAATCTTCACTCTCTCTATACACCATGGACTGCCTTAGACACCTGTGAGATATGACTAGTGCGGAGCTTACATCACTTAAATCAAGGAGTTGATCCTTTTTCCTCTGCCACTCATAATACAACAGGAAAGATAGGACATTCGGACTGTAAATGTGTACAGTTTGATTCTGTGATTTCAGTTTGAATAAATTTGCTACATATTGCGATCATAAACTACTTCAAATGCTGCGTTCAAGGCAAAGTTGCAATTTGTATAGTAATTCACCGCCTACTACTGGTCAAAGCCATCGAAAATGCAACTGATGCAAAATGCAAATGAAATTTCGACTCATTGATCTCTTCTTTTAAATTAACCTATGCAAATATTGGCTTTAGATCAGTTAATATACATACAGAATCTATAACGCTGACCAGACTAACTGCTGTTTTGAAAAGTAAGGTTCTCTCTAATGTTAGCTGGCTAAGCTACTCGTTGTTTTCCACTGTTGTTGCTTTGCTGCCATTTCCGTCCAAAACGTTGCATGAATGTTTGAAGTTCACTAGTACAATATCAGTAAAACCATAAAAGTGCAGTTAAAGTAGCTTTTTATGAGCGTTACATGGTCTAACAGTGCCAACAAATGACAAGCTGTGAAGGTGTCCATGTTTTATCTTCCCGTTTTAGATCATTGAATGTATTACAGCTTACAAAGCAAAGGCAACATAAGCCAGTAGCGGGTCATCTACAGGAGCAGGTGGGCAGACACACCGTCTGCTGCTCATCCATCCATCCATCCATTTTCTGTTCTGCTTATCCAACACAGGGCTTTGGAGAGCCTGGCGCCTATCCCAGGGAACTCCCAGGGATGGGGTGAAACCCCTGAAGCGTGGAGAAAACATGCAAACTCCGTGCACACAGGGTGGAGGTGGGATTCCATCCCCCAACCCCGGAGACGTGAGGCAATAGTGCTAACTCCTAAGCCACTGTTTCCCCATCACCTGCTCAATAAATGGTAATCTTCATAAAGTCCTTACATTTTAATACCAGTGAAATACTAATGACCTCTTTTGACTGATTAACAATTTATTTAAAAAATGTTGCTGTTTGACAGATATAAGATCATGTGCCATTGATTTGCTTGCCTTTCTAGAGGTGTAATTGTAGGGCTCCATTTATGTACAATGAGGAGTTATTGTACCTGGTGTTCAAAAATAGGAACTGTAACAAGTGTTAAAAGGAGTCTATTAGGGCAGGAACCGTGCTGCCCCATGCTTGCTCTAGGAATATTTTCAGTGGAGCAGCAGGTGTGTTTTTTATGGTTAAGTGTCCTAGTTTAAAAGTACTCTTTATTTCAGCTACATGATTGTAATTAAATCTAGTACATTTCTACAAACAAAGGCAATGTTATAGTGCAGACAGTGACTATGTTTACATGCACATCAATATTCTGATATTAATTGGAATTTGGCAAAAATTCTAATTAGTATTGAGTCATGTAAACACCACACTCTGATTGCCCGATTCATATCAAGACAATATTCTGATTCCCACGCCTGGAATATGCCTGTTCTAATCGGAAATGTGTTGCAATATAGACCTTAAAAGGAATTTGATGTGCGTGTAAACGTATTCAATGTGTCTATAATGAAAAATATATGGGAGAGGGAAAAGGGGATTATGGAGTTGATGATGTCTGTACATCAGAAATGTGTGTGCGTCATGGTGACCATATTTCCCACACAGATAAAGTGAAAAAACTGGTGTCTTCCTTTTTCAAATGCAATATTTCTGGGCTAGTTTCAGGTGCGTTTTGTGGTTTCAAGGTGTAGTTGTGCTGGAAATGTAGCTAAAACCTGGCAAACACACCTGCTATATCGGACACTGTCGAACAAAGGTACATCTAAAACCCCTCAAAATGATCTGACAGACCCAGACTGTATGATGGATGACTGTATATTGCCTCCTACTAAAATCTGTGTTCATGAGCCACTCGAGTGACAGTCGTAAGAAAAGACACACGTATGAATTAAACCTGGGGCTGAACTGTATTTCTCTCTAGCCCAAACTGTACATTCAGCCTGTCATCAACTCTGTTGTTTACACAAAGTAAAACGAATATTTCCTGTTTACTGTGCTTGCTATTTAGACAAGAGACATTATTATGGATAATCACTTGACTTAAAAGGCATTGAATCAGTCTTTCAGTGAGTGTGTTTTCCTGTGTCTATGTGTCTAGGCTCAAACGTTAAAACTCAGCTCTAATGGTTTTATAGCGTTTAGTAACAGCGAGTTATTGGTAGTAAAATATTTTAATTCAATACCCAGTCTAGGCATAACTGCATAGAACTGTTGTAAGTGTAACACAATCCATATACATAAGCTAACAAAGAGGAACTCCTTGCCCTCACATATCATCCTGCCAAGGATGGAATGAACTCTGAACTAAACATTAAACCCACACACAATGATTAACCATGGGTTAAATTTAGCATGATGGGTTTTTTTTTTCTTTTACTGTACATCTTTTATAATTATGTGTTTGGTCGTATCGATGGCTCCGCCGTGTTCAGGGTTGCAGACTGACTGCTTTTCGTGTTCAGTGTTTGCCTCGTTTGACCTAAGCTTATCTTCTCAGCCCTGATATTTATCTCCTGGTGTCAAGGTAAATTTAAGTTTAAATTAAGTTCAAGAGATTCTGTGGATTGGAAACCTATGGCCAAGGTCGTTCTGACAGCAGCGATGACCTTATGTGTACAGATGTGTCCGATTCTACTGAAGTTCTAATCAGAATAAAATGTATGTACTAGGATATATTGAAGAAATTATTATTAATTATTAATTATTATCAATATTAACAATATTGGTTGTTCATTTTATTTTAATGCAACATGAAGATCCATATGTGCTCACTCTTTAGGCTAAAATAAACTGGTAATTAACTGAAAACAGCTCCAAAGCATCAATGATCCACCACCATATTTTATAGTAAGTACAGTATCAGCTGCTTGTTTTTATATTCAGCCACCTTTTCTTTTTTCTTTTTTTTTTCTTTTCAAAGAATTTAACCATTCTTTTCGTCTTCTTCGATCTCTTTTGCAGTTTGGTGAGACTGAAGCCAATTAAAATTGAATATCATTTTTCAAGAAAGACCATTGCTATTATTTTATATTTTCTATATAAGGGATGAAGGAAATGTATGTAGCTGCATCTACATACCTTTTGAAAAATTTAAAATCACTGTGTGTCACGTTTATTCTAAACAGTTTTACACATGTTCATAAGGGGTGCCAATAATTTTGCAAAGAAATACACCGGAAAAGTGATTTAAAATGAAATGCTTTATAGCGTTGTACTTTCTGTCTAGTGTGTGTGTGCGTGTGTGTTTTTATTCTTTCATTCTCTTTTACTTTTGGCCGCACTGGTTGAAATGACAATGAAGCCACTTGACCTTGAACTTGAAATCAATTCATGATGGAGAAGATCAATTTTGTGTGTTTCCCACAGTCGTTCGTTCCCGCAGTGCTGCTTCCATTCTAAATGGATACTGTATGTTTTTCTTTCTGTCTAATATCAGGTACCCAGCTGTACTTGAGTCCATGTTGCAGGGCATAAAGAAGCTTGTTTGTATTCAGTGCTGGTATTTTACACTCGTCTTACTGAATGTTTTGGTCAAGATACCACAGAAAGCCTCAGTGTTGCCTTACTGTTGTCCATGCTCCTGATCAATCCCATTCCTAGGGAATACTGGATATTTCTTTCAATAGTAACCCGAATTTCTTCATTAACTAATTGCATGTTTTGAAATTTTATTACATTTTTTAATGATTGTTCTTATATTAAAAATGGTTTGTTGGTGTAAATTGCTCATGCTTAAACCAACCCTCTAAACACCTGCAATATGAGCAGAAATATCCCATGAACTGCACAGATTGCCGCTTGGTCAGCATCAGTCGGCTAGCCTGGGAAGACATCTCTCGGCAACACCACTAGATTTAACAGGTGATTGTCAGATGTGTTGAACAGTTAACATGGCATTCCAAAAAAAAAAAAAAATAAATGCAATGCTGTTATGAGTGTACCTGTGGCTGGTCCGAACTACACTGCTATCATCTGCCAGTTACTCCAGTTGAATAGCATTTTTATACACATTTTCCAGGATAAAGTGGTTACTGAAGCAGAATGAATGAAAATACTGTAATGTTATCTGAAGTAATTCTAAAGCCTCCTGTCACAGCAGTAGCTAGCTGACTATCTAGATATCCTGGTAGATAACCTATGTGAAAAGAGACTAGGGAGTTTTGGAACTAAAACTTCTCTTGATGAGGTCCTTGGGCAAGCTTTTATATATATACACATGTGTGTATATATATATATATATATATATATATATATATATATATATACATATATATACACGTATACACACACCATATCAGTCTGTACAGGACTTTTGTTGTGATTGGTTCGGCCAAAAATGCTTGATTTTGCTGCAGCGTTTTTCAAAATTTGCAATGCAACTTACTCACATTGGTGAAATTGTTTTGGATGGATGATGTTTGTTGGTAAATGAGACCTTTTAGCTGTACTCATGTTAAACACACGTGAATCGAGCAGGGCTTTGGCCGAGTGCGCGTTGGGTTGACGTCACATGACACATCTTGGCCCAAACCTGCAGAAAAAAAAAAAAAAAAAGTGAGTCTGCTTGATTTTGCGTTCATTTCTTGTGTAAACTCGTGCAATCCTGGATGGACTGACCTAGACCTATCAGTAAAACACTACCTCTCAGACACTGCTCATGATGATTGGTTCAGTCTGTTAGGATTTGAGTGGTGAAGAAAAAACATGTTCAAAAGAAAAGCTTAATGCTGTAAACTGTTCAAAAAGAAATTAACTTTTCATTTCCAAATTAGAGCAGTACTGAGAAAGGAGATACTCTGTGGCATAAAAGCCTAACTGTCAAGCGAATACCTGGCTTATTTTTGTTCCGGGTCCACCCCTGACTAATAGAATGGAGATAAACTTGAGATAAATTCAAGAGCTCATATTCACTATATCCTAGTCGCACGGTTGTTTCTGAGGAGCAGGATTACAGCGTTATGAAAATCGATACACTCTCACTGGTTTCACACAGGGCTTGAATGTTCAGGGGAATTAAATTAACAAGTTCTTATTTAGAAATGTTTTTTACCCTCAGGGATAACCTCCGACAAACTGTTCTGTATGGTGGACACATAACTGAGCTGGCCAGTGTATTGTTTTTGTTTGTTTGGGGGTTTTTTGTGGAGGAACTTGTATGATATACCAGGTATACCACCTCATTATTCGACCCCCTACAAAGGAATGGGAATGTGGACTTATTGAACATTTGACATTATTTCAGTGGGTATAATAAGGTAGAACAGATAGCAGCAGAATGGATGTTATCGTGCAGTGCTTTTACACTTTCTGCTCCAGTAACTTTGGCTATGTGATTCTGTCATTACACCTAAGGTTGTATGACTGGTCAATTAGAGCACGTATTAGGAAGAGACATGGCTTGGTTTCATGATCTCTAGATTTTCTCGGTCTTTTCAGGGTGGCTAGTTTGTCCTCATTAAACTCTTAGACATCTAATATTTCACTATGCATGCTTGCAGTTGAACGCACCAAGGTGTGTCCAGTGCTGACAACTGCCTCTATTACACTCTTCTCCTTCCCAAGTTCAATGTTAGTAATGTTCTGTCCTTGTTAATATAGGCAACACAGGCAGCAGGGCATGTTTCCATGGATAGTTGTACTGATGGTAATAGTTCTAGCCCTCCCCCCCATCCCCCCCATCCCCCCACCCCCACTGCATACAGTGATTTCCCAAAGGGTTCTGTGATCAACCCACCTCAGTGACCAATATTGATATAGCAGGGTGGACAACTCATAAATTTATTAGTTAGCCTAGCAGGCAGTTCATAGCTCCAATGTACTTGCCCAGTTCCATGTTTGATTACACAGAAGCCTAACTGACTAAGGCTAAATAGGTGGTGCCTGATATACTCCAAGCTAGTTTATTAAGCTAGTCGCTAGTGAATTAACGCAGACTAAAGGAAACAAACAAGTATATGATCATGTAGTACATTATGTTTACACCCTTGACAAAAAACCAGCAAGTAGTTGGCCAATGTTTTTCCTTTCATCACACGTATAAGATATTATTTGAGACTGGCTAGTCACTTTAATTTCTCTCGACATGGTTAACACTGAGGTAACTGCATTTTATGCTAGCAGGAGCGTTATATCACAGCTATACAATGTGCCTTATTCCTCTCAGTTTTGTCAGTGTGTTTCCACATAATTGTGTGTTATCCGTGCATGCTAATTAATCCACTTCGTAAAAACAGTTCTGCTGGCAAACAGATTACGCCTCAGTCTGATGTGTGTAGTGCAGCAAGTGCTGTATATGAAATGAAGTTGAAATATATCAAATAGGTTTTTTTTTTTTCTTCTTTCTGGTTGACCAGGCAACAATGATTAACAAATGAACAGCTGAACACGAAATCAGCTTGCTCTGGATGTCTGGGCTACTGATTTCCCCACCCCTTTAGGGTAATCAGTAGTGCCAGATCTTGTGAAAACAGTGTGATTACCATGATCATTACCTATGATCAGAAATGACTCCTTCAGCTTAGAATAAATGCTAAAGCATAATACGGAATTTGAATTATTCTTTTGAAGCCATTTGAGCTTTTTGTTGGTCAGTTGAATCAACTAACACTTTAGGAAAGAAGTGTTATCTACGGTACTGTGCAAAAGTCTAGGCAGGTATAAGGAAATCCTGTACAGCAAATATGTTTTCTGTTTAATCAAAGAAAACGTTTTTCCACTATAAAAGATTATAAAGAGCAGGAAACATATAGATTAAATCAAATCAATTATTGGTGTGACCACCCTTTGCTTCAGACCACCCTTTGACCACCAGATCACTACAGACCTGCTACGAATCTCAACTGCACTAACCATAGAGCAGCCGTATTGGTTTTGCAAGGTCACATGGGAGTTTCCTTTTTTCCAGGTTCTTAATCAATATCGTGGTTAGTTCTTTCATCCCCAAAGCCTTCTGGTGGTGATTAAGCCTAGACAGGTTACCAAAGGACGACGATATTGACTATGCTATTGTTTTATTCATATTACGCCAACAAACTCACATCCACAAATTGAAGTCAGACTCTACAGTATTTCTGTCCAAACCGATGAAGACTTTCTTTTGTGCAACTGCTGACAGAAACAGAAACAAATCTAATTTGTCCTTCTCCTATGCTCGCGAAAAAGCTTCTCCTAAATCCTGAAAACAAATCGAAATAACCCACTGTCAGTCAGACTTTATCAGCCAGCCTTAGAGGAAGCAGGAGTATGAGAAGTGATGATGCTCTCAAAGGTTATTGAGGGTTTTTTTTTATTCACATAAGCATCATATAAGCATTCCAGTGTTGTAGGGGTAAGATGTTTATTTGGTAAGAAGGTTATCTCAGCTAAACCATTTAGACATCTAAATAAAACACATGTAAATTTCATGGTACTACCTTCATTATAGAAGGAAGCTTTAACAGTTTAATGTATACCCCAGTACATGAATTGTGCTACAATTTTTTTTAAAAATATCTAAATATGCAGATGAGGCAATAGATCTTTTTTTAAAGCATGCTTATTGGCATATATCCAAAAACATTTTTTGGAAGACTTATTTTTGCTTGTTTTAATGTGATATGACTACCAATTATCACCCACACAGTTGTTTTCAATGACAGGTGCATAATTTGCAACTGTCACTTAGTAAAAACTCTGTGTATTAAGAAAACCCATGTGCCATTGTGTGTGAAATGATATGAATGTACTTCATCTAAAAGCTGAGAAAAATTACTTGGCAACGCATAACTTCTTTTGAGAAAACTGGTATAAACATAATGACAACAGAATCCCAGTAAACATCAGAATCCCAGTAACCAACAGAATCCCAGTAACCAACAGAATCCCAGTGAACCTACAGAATCCCAGTGAACCAACAGAATCCCAGTAACCATCAGAATCCCAGTGAACCTACAGAATCCCAGTGAACCTACAGAATCCCAGTAACCAACAGAATCCCAGTAACCATCAGAACCCCAGTAACCATCAGAATCCAGTAACCAACAGAATCCCAGTAACCATCAGAATCCCAGTAACCAACAGAATCCCAGTAACCATCAGAATCCCAGTGAACCAACAGAATCCCAGTGAACCAACAGAATCACAGTGAACATCAGAATCCCAGTGAACCAACAGAATCCCAGTAACCATCAGAATCCCAGTAACCATCAGAATCCCAGTGAACCTACAGAATCCCAGTGAACCTACAGAATCCCAGTAACCATCAGAATCCCAGTGACCATCAGAACCCCAGTAACCAACAGAATCCCAGTAACCAACAGAACCCCAGTAACCATCAGAATCCCAGTGACCATCAGAACCCCAGTAACCATCAGAATCCCAGTAACCAACAGAATCCCAGTATCCATCAGAATCCCAGTAACCAACAGAATCCCAGTAACCATCAGAATCCCAGTGAACCTACAGAATCCCAGTAACCATCAGAATCCCAGTAACCATCAGAATCCCAGTGAACCTACAGAATCCCAGTAACCATCAGAATCCCAGTAACCATCAGAACCCCAGTAACCAACAGAATCCCAGTAACCATCAGAATCCCAGTGAACAAACAGAATCCCAGTAACCGCCAGAATCCCAGTAACCAACAGAATCTCAGTAACCATCAGAATCCCAGTGAACCAACAGAATCCCAGTGAACAAACAGAATCCCAGTGAACAAACAGAATCCCAGTGAACCATCAGAATCCCAGTAACCGCCAGAATCCCAGTGAACCAAACAAATGGTCGATCAATAAATCGATCAATATTTCAGTTAACATTGAATTTCATAATTCTCACCTAAATGTCTATACATGAATTATGCAACGTTGTGTTTTAGGAAATCTACTTTCTAACAAATACGGGATTCCATACAAATAAAATAGCTTTTAAACTGGAAAATGAAAAATTGAAACACTTATGCTATGCATATTTAGAGGATTTGGAATACACGTATAAAAAATGAAATATTCCAATAAATTATTCAAAAAAAATTCAATAGAGTTTTTACATATTGTGGAAATAAGGAAATTGCAAAATATTGAAAATTCTTTAAAAATAAGATTAAATAAAATAGAATTAAAAAAAAAAAAAGCCATGCTTAACAGTGGTGCCTGAAAACCAAACATTTAGGCATTTAGGAAATGCTTCACATGACCGGTGTTATCAGTGAAGTACCTGCCTGTACTGTATATTATAATATTGTTGTGGTTCCCCAGTGTTAAGTTACTTCTTCTCATTGTCTGTGAGGACCTTTGTGTCTAAATGGGCTTAAATGAACACTGTATGTATTAATCCAGCACTGGAGATTTCGCAGGGGTTGGACTGACAAGCACAGAAGTGGCTTTGTGCCCTTTCAGGTACTGAGTCCCAAATGGAGCAGTCATTCAGGAATATAATGAGGCAGTGTAATGAAAGTTTTAGGACATAGATTGGAAGTGACTGTTAGGAACATAGAGGTGGATTGTCATGGGAAATCATACCTCACAAGGTAAGCATGCTCTACCTCTATTAGTGAGGCCACACTTATTTAAACCCTGGAGTAATCCCCATTCAGATGTAGATGTAGATGCCAGACCCAGCTTGCAATTCCCAGAGGTGTACAGATTTATGAAGAGAGGTTTCTATTAAGAATTCATGAGGCTTTCATTACCAGATGAGAAACAAGAGCGAGTACCCATGTTAGTAAAACAGCCCGATGTTTTCAGGCAGCAAATGCAGAAAGTGCCACAGGAATACATAGACCTATACTTTACATGCCTCATTGGGTTGTTTCTCGGACGTTCACATATATTAAACACAATTAGCACTGCTCTCGGTGGACCAGTTTGTTGGAGGGTTTGTTGTTACTGAAGAAAATTGAGTGAGACTCTACTATGTTGTTACGCATAAAGACAATGTTTGTTTTGTTCCTGCATGAAAGCCCTGTCCTATTTAGAGTAAATGACATTATTTGGCAATTCGGAAATGATTATAGATCGAGTGTTAAGATGCATATTCACATAGCTTAACACCCTCTCTAATCTTTTACTGATAGTCTGTTGATTTTGGTGTCAAGCAAAAGGCTCGTTTGAAATGTGCACTATTAGAAGCACAACACCATTGATTGGTTTAATACTTGCAGTAATGTTCTCTTGGCATTTCATTAAGTAGAGTGTCTGGGTTTAAGATGTAATCTAATTAAAAGTAGGGGCTAGGACAGAGGAGCCCTAGACAACTAAAGAAACAGCTCCATGAGCTTTGTGCTGATTGGATTTTCCTCTGGAGACTCATAAAAACACGGTTTTGTTTAATTCTCTGGTAGCAGTGACAAGAGGTTTATCCCAAAAGAACACGTTTAAATGATTACATCATAGAATCCGCTAAGCTAAACCGCTTGACCATTCTTAAACTATATTTCCTCAATGACTCATGACTGTGAATTTTCCACTGGTTCCATTGGCAACATTATTCTCCGTGCAGGACTGAACAAAATGAAACGAAAGATAATGGAATAAAAAATCCATTAACTGTTAATTCTGATGTCTTTCTGGTGACTCACTCCATTATGAAGTCATTAAGTCATAAATTTTCTTGTAGGCCAGCCAGTGTGTATCACCTATTGAGCTGCTAGCCCCCTGCTGCCTAGATCTCTCTCCATGGCTCCATGTAGCACATTAGCTCAGAGATGAGCTGTCAGCCAGCTGAAAACAAAGCGAGGGAATCAATTTGGAATGTGGATGTATCAGAGGGCGTCTGGCGAAGGCTCTGTCAGCTTTAAAAGTGATGGTCACGTATACACTTCACAGCACAGCCCATTAATTTGGTGTTCCCAAGTGGAGCGAACCATGTCAAGAAGAAGCCCGTATTGGTCACATATATATTAGAGCACAATGAAATTCTTTTCTTTGAATATCCCAGCTTGTTGGGAAGTTGGGGTCAGAGTGCACGGTCAGCCATGATATTGCTGAGGGTTAACAGCCTTGCTCAAGGGCCCAACAGTGGCAGCTTGGCAGTGCTGGGGCTTGAACCCCCAACCTTCTGATCAGTAACCCAGCGCCTTAACCGTTGAGCCACCACTGCCCTACAAGATTTCCGCCAACCCTATGTGATTAGAAAGCTGTCTTAGCAGAGTGATTGCATGGAGTAGATTAAGAAGTAACACAATTAAATAGGTGGAGGTGGTACAGATTTTTTTTGGTGGATTTATTACTCCAAGATTGTCGATAAAGTAAACACAGCTTCCCTTGTTTGTGTAGCTTACAACACCTGTAGGGCACAATAAATAACTGCAAAAGTGTTTGACCATATTTAGCCCAATTTATGGTAACCCCACCATGTTTGGCATCTATTCGCATAACTTAAAGGTTTCTTGTTGCCTCTACACAAAAGTAATAATAACAATCTACTTGTGCATATTCAGTAAACAATACAAAATAAGTTATGTAGGCAGCTGTTACTCCCACCATTTCTCATCAAATCTACCTGCCTCATTATTTCATGCCCACAAAAAAAAAAATGATGTTACATACACCTGCTTTGCTCATGCAAAGTAGTTAACTTTGCATTCTTTGAACTTTGAACAGCAGTTATATAATGAGCATGAGTGGAATGAGATAAGAATATCTCATTTCCACAAATAGTGCAGTATATGCATACACATTATATAGTCTCTGTTAGTGAGAGATATAACTTTGCTTTGCACATTGTCATATTGTCATATAATATGAATTGAATGACTACTGGCCTGTTGCACTCACACCTATCATTATGAAGTGCTTCGAGCGGCTTGTCATGAAACACATAAAAAGCGGTCTTCCCAGCTCAGTGGACCCATTTCTGTATGTATACAGCCCCATCCACTCAACAGAGGATGCCATATCTGCTAGCGTCCATCTGTCTCTGACCCAGCTAGACCAAAAGGACAATTATGTAAGGATGCTGTTCAGGGTTCAGCATTCAACACAATCATCCCACAACAACTGAGCCTGCTGGGTTTAAACACCTCCCTCTGCAACTGGATCCTGGACTTTCTGACCAGGAGACTCCAGTCCGTCAGGATCGGAAACTCCACCTCCAGCGCCACAACACTGAACACCGGTGCCCCCCAGGGCTGTGTGCTCAGTCCCCTGCTGTTCACCCTGCTGACTCATGACTGTGCTGCAAAATTCAGTTCTAATGACATCATCAAGTTTGCTGATGACACTACAGGACTCTCAACACCACCTGCCTAGCCAAGAAGGCCCAGCAGTGTGTCTGCTTCTTGTGGAGGCTGAAGAGAGCCAAAGTCCTGACCAGCTGTCTCACCATGTAGTAAGGGAACTTCACAGCCTCTGACCGCAATACTCTACAGAGAAATGTGAGGACAGCTGAAAAGATCATCGGGGTCTCTCTACCCACCATCGACACCTCATTAAACAACCTCTGCATTCGCAAAGCCAACAGTATTGTGGGTGATCCCTCTCACCCATCTCATGCAATCTGGCAGAAGGTACAGGAGCATCTGTGCCACCACCAGCAGAGTTCGCAAGAGTTTCATCCCTTAGGAAGTCAGATTATTCAACACCCAGCTGCCTCACAGTGATCACCTGGGCTAGTCAAACACCTAACCCAGTGAGACTCAGTATCACTGCACACCACACTTACCTAGTAAGTAGGGATGCTCCAATCGATTGGCCGCCAATCGTTATCAGCCGATAATCACATTCTATGACTCGATCGGTAGAATCTAAATTTGGCCGATCTCACGAACCGATCGCGATTTGATGACATAAAACATGTGAGAACATAAAACACATGATGATGTTAAACTTTAGCGCTGCAGTCATGTCGTCATCAGGGTGGAATTATTACGAGGTCTCAAGACACCATGAAAAATTCACTATTTGCCGTGTATTTTTAAAGGCCTGTAAAATGTTCATTGTAAAATGAATATTTGTTGTGATTATTTATTTGATTCTCAATTAAAACAACAATCTACAACATTACTATAAATAATATAACCAAGGCAACATCTGTGGTATTACTTTATCTGGGGGGAAAAAAAAGGTTAACAGTGACGGTCAACAGAAAGCACTTATAGAACGCTTGAACTATACTACATCTAAAGCAAGAAAGACCCAATGAGCAGACCAGCTTTATTCTCTGTACATTATTCTCCTAGATTCTCTCACAAGCTTTATGGAACGAAGGAATGCGCACACATGCACTAGTTAGCTAGTTGGCCAAAAGCATGTGGACACCTGACACAAGCACAGCCATATGTGGGCTTTCCTGTTGCCACAAAGTTGGAAGCACACACTTGTGTGGAATATCTTTGTATGCTGTAGCATTAGACTTTTCCTTTACTGGAACTAAGGGAACCAAACCTTTTACAATATGGCCCCTTTGCAGAAAATGAAGTCCAGAAAGACATGGGTGGCTGATGCTGATGCTGACCTCACTGATGCTCTTGTGGCTGAATGGGCAAATCCCCACAACTACGTTTCAAAATCTAGTGGTAATCCTTGGAGGCAGCTTTGGAGAGTGGAGGCAGATATAGTAGCAAAGGGGCAACCCACTCCCCATTAATGCTCATGGGTTTAGAAAGGGATGTTCAAAAAACATACAGTGCAGTGAAAAAGTATTTCCTGATTTCTTCTGTTTTTGTGTATATCTCATACTAGTTTTGAAATACAACATAAAACAAACGCAACCTGAATAAACATACAATACAGTTTTTATTTATTAATTTTTTTAATTGAAGCAAAAAAAAAATTATCCAACATCTATCATCAATGTAAAAAAACTAATTGCCCCCCTTAAACTTAAAATCTGTTTGTGCCACATTTAGCAGCAATTTGCAGAATTCATGTTTCCCTCATTTATTGCCAGGCCCAGGCCCTGAAGCAGTAAAGCATCCCCACACCATCACACTTCCTCCACCATGCTTAACTGTAGCTATGATGTTCCTTTTGAGGAATTCTGTGTTTGGTTACACCAGATGTAACGGGACCCCTGTCTTCCAAACAGTTCTACTTTTGACTCATCAGTCCGCAGAACATTCTCCCAAAAGGTTTGAGGATCATCAAGGTGTGTTTTGCCAAAATTCAGACGAGTCTTAATGTTCTTCTGGGTTAGCAGTGGTTTTCACTTCGCCTCTCTTCCATGGAGCCATTTTCCCCCAGTGTCTTTCTGACAGTGGAGTCATGAACAGTGACCTTTACTGATGTAAGAGAGGCCTGTAGGTCCTTTGGTGTTGTCCTTGGCTCTTTTGTGACTTCCTGGTTGAGTCGTCGCTGTGCTCTTGGAGGAATTTTGGAAGGTCAGACACTTCTGCGAAGGTTCTAAAGTGTGCTGAGTTTTTCCATTTGGAGATAATGGCTCTCACTGTGGTTCTTTGGAGTCTCAGAGCCTTTGAAATAGCTTTGTAACCCATTCCAGACTGATGTATTTCAATCACCTTCTTCCTCATCATTTCTGGAATTTCTTTCAACTTTGTCATAGTGTGTTACTGAGTAAGACCTTTTAACCAACTTCATGCTGTTGAAAAAGTTCTATTTAAGTGTATATTTGATAGAACAGGGTTTGCAGTATTCAGGCCCGGTTGTGTCTAGTCCAGCTGAACCCCATTATGAATGCAGTTTTGTAGATTTGGGGAATTAGTAACTACAGGGGTAAATACATTTTCACACAGGCCCAGCTGGTATTGGATAACATTTTTGCTTCAATAAATAACTGTTAGCACACAGACTTGGACTAGGATGCAAGTGCAGGTAAGTGTGTAATTTATTAAGCAAGCAGACAAATCCAAAACTTGAGGCAAAATCAGCATGATAAACAGTCCAAAGACGAGCGATCAGCAAACAGGGCATCCAAGGCGAAACAGTAATCCGAAACGTAAACAAAGGCAAAGAGCAAAATAAACAGCTTGGTAATGCCAGAACACAGGAAACTGAGCAAATACTTCACAGTGAGGCTGTAACAAAAAGAGGCTTGAAAAGGTGCACAGTGATGAGTGTGTGATTGAAAACAGGTGACTATGAGTGTGGAAGTGTAGGTGTGTTGGGGAAAGTGGAGTCTAACAATAACATTATCATTTAAAAATTGTATTTTGTGTTTACTCAGTTTTAGTTTTAATTTCTGAAACAATTTAGTATGAGATGCACACAAAAACAGAAGAAATCAAGAAAAAAAAAAACTTTTTCTCAGCACTGTATGTAGTTGTGATGGTCATGTGTCTACATACCTTTGGCCATATATTTTCTGTGTATTAAGTATAATAGAATAGGATTTTTTTTTTTCCTGCACATTTTGAAGCAACTCTCTACAGGAAAAAAAAAGTATATATTGTAGATGTCCTCAGATTTATTGACCAAATAAAAAGTCTAAAAACTGCTTAATTACTAAGTATCCCACTCCCCCTTTCTTTTAGCAGTCTAAATTAGGAGTAATTTTCTTGAGAGCTCACACTAAATACAGATCAGCCATTACATTAAAGCCACCTGCATAATATCGTGTAGGTCCCCCTTGTGCCGCCAAAACAGCTCGGACCTATCTAGGCATGGACTCCACAAGACCTCTGAAGGTCTGCTGTGGTATCTTCGCACTGAGACGATAGCAGCAGATCCTTTAAGACCTGTAAGTTGCGAGGTGCGGAGTCCATGGATCGGACTTGTTTGTCCAGAACGTCCCACAGACGCTCGAGCCGATTGAGACCTGGGGAATTTGGAGGTCGAGTCAACACCTTGAACTCTTTATCATGTTCCTCAAACCGTTCCTGAACAATTTTTGCAGTGTAGCAAGGTGCATTATCCTGCTGAAAAAGGCCACTGATATTAAGGAATACCGTTGCCATGAAGGGGTGTGCTTGGTCTACAACATGAATGCCAGGATTCAAGGTTTCCCAGTAGAATATTACCCAGAGCATGACACTCCCTCCACATGCTTACCTTCTTCCCAAAGCGCATCCTGGTGCCATATTTTCCCGGCTGCTCATATGATTTAGAAGAAAACATGATTCATTAGACCAGGCCACCTTCTTCCATTGCTCCATGGTCCAGTTCTGATGCTCACGTGCGAATTGTAGGTGCTTTCAGTGGTGGACGGGGCTCAACATAGGCACTCTAACCGGTCTGCAGCTACACAGCCCATACGCAGCAAGCTGTGATGCACTGTGCGTTCTGACACCATGCTATCATAGCCAGCATTAACTTTTTGTGCTACAGTAGTTCTTCTATGGGATCGGACCAGACGAGATAGCCTTCACTCCCCACACGCATCAATAAGCCTTGAGGGCCCATGACTCTGTCGCCGGTTCACAGATAATCCGTCATTGGACCACTTTTGGTAGGTACTAACCACTGCAAACTGGGAACACCCCACAAGACCTGCTGTTTTGGAGATGCTCTGACCCAGTCGTCTAGCCATCATAAACCTTGTCAAAATCGTTCACCTGCTTCAACACATCAACTTTGAGAAGAGACTGCCCACTTGCTGCTGAATATGTCCTACTCCTTGACAGGTGCCATTGTAACTTGATAATTAATGTTATTCACGTCGCCTTTTAATGTTATGGCTGATCAGTGTATGTTAAACAGCGTACATCACATCTGTGTTCCTTTTAAACCCACCCGTGTCCAGTTGTATGTGTGCACAATAAATATCTCTGACTTTGGGTGGTCTCACAGCTATAATGGTAGATCTGATCAGGCTTGCTGTTATGAAGACCAAGGAACTGCAGGGTAAGTTTCAAGATGAATTTGTTAGGAGGAAAAAAAAGAGGGGGAGTTCGATTCAAAGCCCAGACTTTAACACAATTGAATCTTTGTGGCGTGACCTGGAAATTACTGTCCGCCAACATTTTCCACTTCATTTGGCAGAGTTGGAGAAAATTTGCATCGAAGAACATGCTAAAAATCTAAATGTACAAAGCTTATAGGGATATATCTGTAATTGCTGCAAAAGGACAAGCAAAAGTATACTACCTGTTTAGCCATGTGATAAAATGCAACACAAGCATATTAGTGTATACGTTTTGTTATCATCCATCCATCCATCTTCTATACCGCTTTATCCTTTGCAGGGTCACAGGAAACCTGGAGTCTATCCCAGGGAGCACGGGGCACAAGGCGGGGTACACCCTGGACAGGGTGCCAGTCCATCACAGGGCACAATCACATACACACTCACACACACATTCATACACTACGGACACTTTAGACACGCCGATCAGCCTACCATGCATGTCTTTGGACTGGGGGAGGAAACCGGAGTACCCGGAGGAAACCCCCGCAGCACAGGGAGAACATGCAAACTCTGCACACACAGGGCCACGGTGGGAATCGAACCCCCGACCCTGGAGGGTTTGTTATTATATTATATTATATTAGATTAGATTAGATTAGATTATTCAGCCCATGTCGCTAACATTCATAACACATCATCAGCAGTAACAATGTAAAATCCAGCCACGGGTGTAATGAACATGAACAAGGCGGATTATTTACTCTAGCATCCTTTTACCCAAAATGCCTTTGGAGGAGAGAAGTTGATGGACTGAGCTCACCTTGTGCCATTAAAGTGTAAATTAAACAAAAGGACAGACTCAGAACTCTTTCTTTCTTTCTTTCAAATGAAATGTAGAGCATCACGGACTTGAAACACATCTTTTTTTAAAAAAACGCAACTCACGAAGGCAGATGACGCCTGTCTTTAAGAGTAAGTGTCTAATGGTTTGCCCCACATTTATTCTTATTAAGTCATCAACGAGACTTCATGATATAATGCACTGCTCAACCCTCAAAACTCAAAACATTTAATAGGTTTATTAAAAGTACTTTTTTTTTTTCAATTTAATCCAGAGCAAATATAGAATTAATACATGTATAATATACAGCGTGCCCCAAATGTCTCCATATATAGGGGAAACTAACACTTTGCAGTGTATTTTATATTTTTAGAAATAAATTTTATATATATATATTTTTTTTTCACATAGACTTTAAGAACGCCTTTATCGAAAGAAGAACACATTGGAATCATTCCCGTGGCTGGATCGGGAATCTGGCGCAAGGTTGCGATGGACTTTAACAGGAAACATGGCGAGCACATCACACACTTAAATTTATTAACAAATTTAAAAAGACTGGAAGTGTTTCAGACTAACCGAGAACATCCACCGACGAAGGCACAGCCAACATGGTGCTGGCAAACACAATCCCCTAAGTATGAAGACTTCTGGCACACCCTGAATTTTAAGTATACATCAGTACACTATGATATACTGTACAGTGTTCTACGTACTGCGCTTTCAGTGCTTGCTGTTTGTGATTGTGTATTACTCAGGAGTCTACTGCATGTTAGCCTTATTTGACATGTATGATCGTATCCTTCATCGTTTCCCTGACTGCTTCATGACTAGTGTTTGCAGCACTTAAATCCTCTTGATAAGCTGTGACACTTTTTGGTCTTCCTACAAGCTTGTAGTGTATTGTGCCTTACATGTAAGTCCTTTTAAATAAAAGTATCTCCCACGTGAACAAATGTAACGTGAAGGAAAACCAAGAATAAACCAAGTGAGAAGATTCCTGGCTCATCTTTAAGCCTGGGGAATTGGCAGCATTGCTCCCTAACCGACCACATGATTAAAGTCATTACCTATCCGGTCCATGTGTGAAGAAGCACTCCTGCCGGCAGTGGAGGATGAAGCAGGCTGAAAATCAATACAAATCTATTCTGATTTTTAAAAAATGCCTGCAGCCGTACTTGTGCACAGAAGCCTGAAATGAGCAGCTGTTGTTTTGATCCCGGCCAATGTCCTCTATACTGGACTTGAGGCTCACAGTCAGTGCAAGATCGGCAGTGGAGCACAAATTGTGGGGAGGGGGATTGATAGATTACAGTTGTCTAGTGCATGTGAGACAACGGTCCATCCAGTGAAAGATTAGTTTGTTCTAATAACACACTGGCAAGAAGAGTTAGACGCACAGTCAGCTCCTGAGACAGAAATCAATTGGTGCGATGCAGAAGAGAGTAGTGATAGTATTAAAAGCCAATTCCTCAGCTAACGGCACACTTTTAGACGGTTCTGCTGATATTCATTTGTAACAGTTCTCTGCACTGGCTTTATATGTGTGATCTATCAAAAAGGCAGTCTGTGATATCTCTAACTGATATCCAGAAACAGGTCCTTAAATGAGCCACCCGGTCCTTCCAACTGAGAAGCCTACACAACAACTAGTTCTGATGAAGTTAGATCTCTTGTTCTGTTTGTTCGAATCGTGGTCAATTCAATATAAAGCTTGTTTTAAGAGCTTTTCATCGAACCACGTTATATTTAGCAATGCGTGCTACACACTTTTACACCACGGTATGATAAAAGCACGCATAAGAATCTGTTCTCTCGCTCTCTTTGTTGAGCTAGATGTTCACTCCTGCTGTCCGATTTGATGACGCTGCCCGATCCTAACACACCTCTCCTGCTGTAGCTCCTTTTGCAATCTGAAAAAAAGTCATTTATGGATCAACGTATTTAAATTACGTGCAGAGTTTCCACTTTAGTACAATATGCAGCTTTTATATACTGATATAATGTCCATGCTACTACAACAAATTAGGTTTGCATATGTACATATTTCTATTTATGGAGTTTAAAATAAGTCTATTTAACACTACCTATTAACTTTTTGTTGAACTTAGGTATTTTACTTATGTGAAAATTCTGCCCCACCGTGGCCCTGTGTGTGCGGAGTTTGCATGTTCTCCCCGTGCTGCGGGGGTTTCCTCCGGGTACTCCGGTTTCCTCCCCCAGTCCAAAGACATGCATGGTAGGCTTATTGGCGTTTCTAAAGTGTCCGTAGTGTATGAATGGGTGTGTGAGGGTGTATGTGATTGTGCCCTGTGATGGACCGGCACCCTGTCCAGGGTGTACCCCGCCTCGTGCCCCATGCTCCCTGGGATAGGCTCCAGGTTCCCCCGTGACCCTGAAGAGGATAAGCGGAATAGAAGATGGATGGATGGATGGATGGATGGATGGAAAATTCTGCCGTTCATTTGTATGATTTATTTTCCCAGTGTACCATCCTGATGCTCTACTTCTGCTTGGAGCTTTTGTACTTGTGTCTCACCTTCTGCTATTGTGGATGGTACCACATGGATACTCTCCCACATGCTTAGTGGACAATCTCAACGGGATACTGTAGATTTTTACCTAAGAACATACTTTACACACAAGATGGGTTACCCTTTGGGTCTAGTTCTTCTCAAGGTTTCTTCTTCATATTGTCTCAGGGACTGTTCGATCTGGCTTGCTCTCTCAGGCTCTTGTTAGGACTCATTTGAGACGATGTCTATTGTTAAAAGTGGCATATAGATTCTAGAGAGCGTTTGATTGGACAGAAAATCTGATGAGAAGCCGTTTAGTTACGTAACAGAAATGCAGCTACGTAAACTCATACGCATTTGCAAAATCTTATTCCGACAAGCATGACCTGTCATAAAGACTGCCTTTTTTTGACCTCAGGTGACAGATTTTCATTAAGACCGTGTGGTGTTATGACACTTACTGACTTATGTTTGAACATTATGACAGTTGATGTTGTAGATATTTGTGGTATGTCAAAACTCAATTTACGGTGACATGATATGGATTACCATAAGTGAGATTCATAGAAAAACAGTGACTTTGACAGATAAAAATACATTACCGATTCAGCTGTAAGTGTTTTCTAAGACAAGCTGGGAAGAGTCATACCCCAAAGGCTGACAGAATCTTAAACTGATATGAATCTTATGTCAACAAAGGCTTGTAATAAGTTTTCTAACCATGAGAAAGAAACAGACTGGTGAATGACTGTTTATTCCTGCTATAAAGTAAGTGATAACAGGAATAGACTTGCTTCGCATATGTTCCACAACATCAAATGCAACTATAAAAGCATGACATTACTCATTAATACATTAAAAATGGTTATCGCTGCTGAAAGAGGAAAACACACACATGCTGTAACAGGAAAAGAATCCACTTCTGGGTGAGACCAGTAACACACACCACTCCATCGTGGATTATTTTCCCATAACAGCACAATCCATCATGTGTTATTCCTTATATAATTGCTTATGGAGGTGCCATGTAGGCTTATGAATATCACCCTTATGTAAAGTATCACCAAATGAGTATTATCTTTCAACTGATACAATTACTGTCTTGGTTCTGTTGCTAAAACGACTATATATATATTTTTCTATTTCTGGAATGTAGGGATCACCAATCCCACACTTTATTCTTTTAGAAAATTTCCACAAAAACCAATAGCTTGATTCCTGATGGAGAAGCAGTGGAGTTGAACCTCAGCATGCAGTGCTCCCTTCTGCCTATCACTCAAAGCCAGGCCAGAGATTCAAGTAAACACAATCAATCAGACCTCAGCTCTGCCAAATGACTGCGGACTGATGAAATAAGTTGCAAGCTGTGATTTGTGACACACAGTGAGACATAAATTATGCACAGCACATCACAAATCATCTAGAAGCCAAAAGAAGGAACGAGAGAAATGACAAAACTCAGAGATGGAAGCCAACTTGTCGCCAAAGCTTCAGTTTTGGTAATGTGGATTTTTTCCCCCCCTTTTTGGCTGTGAATGGGAGCGGTGACGTCAGACAAATATGTTAATGTATGATGGAAATATTTGCCGATATTTTACAATTATATTAGTATATAATATTACACATTTCTAGGAGTATGTCAGGGATAAACAGTGCCTTGAAGAAGTATTCAATCTCCTTAAGTCCTCCAATTAATCTGGATTACAAATGGCTCTTATACAGATTGGACAGTATTTTTATTGCAAATAAATACGCTATTAAAGTAAAAGTGAAAATTCGTTATTTCATTCAATTCCGATCTTAAAAAACAAACAAAAACACTTTAAAATGCTGCATGCATAAATATTCAACCCCTTCAGACATCATGGAACCATCTTTTGCTGCAATAACAGCTTTAAGTCTATCGGAGTAAGTTCCTACCAGCTTTGAACAATATTTAGAACGGATTTTTGGCTGATTTTTCCCTGCAGGTTCGCACCGGGTTCTTTAGTTTGGTTCAGTGGCGGCTTGTCCATGGGTACAGGTGGCACAGAGCCCCATACAAAACACAAGTAACAAATACCAACCTACTGGATATGAAAAAGTCTACACACCCCTGTTAAAATGGCATGTTTTTGTGAAGTAAAAGAATGGCATTAAAGTGAATGTTTTCTCCCCTTTAATGTGCAATTGCAGAGTATACAAATAAAGTGAAAAACAACCAGAAACAATCAGAAGAACCTTTTGATTGTATTCCACCACTCAGTGCTTTTTTTTCAGCGTGGCAGATCTTGACTTGGTAATAACTCCTGTTCCTAGTCACCCAGGTGTACTAAAAAATGTAAAATATCAATGGGAATATACTTCAAATATATTTTTTCTCATATGAATTCTTTTAACAAAGATATCTTTTGGATAAACCTGTGTTTGAAATTGTTAGATATAGATATACACCATATATATATATATATATATATATATATATATATATATATATATATATATATATATATATATATATATATATATATATATATATATATATATATATATATAATGATAATGAGTCTTTATTGATCACATATACATATGCAGAGTGACATTCTGTTCTTCGCATACCCCAGCATGTCAGAAAGTTGGGGTCAGAGCGCAGGGTCAGCCGTGATACAGCGCCCCCTGGAGCAGAGAGGGTTAAGGGCCTTGCTCAAGGGCCCAACAGTGGCAACTTGGCAGTGCTGGGGCTTGAACCCCCGACCTTCCGATCAGTAACCCAGAGCCTCAACCGCCATATATATATATACCATAGTCTCTACAGTTTGTAATGAATGGTGCGAAAAACAAAAAACATCCTGTAAGCAGAGATTCTTCAGGCTGAAACACCTTGTTGATGAGAAAGATCAGAGGAGAATGATCAGACCGGTCTGAGCTGACAGGAAGTCTATAATAACTCAAATAATCAGAACTGTGGTGAGCAGAAAAGCCTTTCAGAACACAACACATCAAGCCTTGAGGTGTATGGCCTACAACAGCAGGAGACTACATCAGGTTCCACTCCCGTCAGCCAAGAACAACGATCTGAGTCTATCACGGGCACAGACTCACTGAAACGTTTTCTTCACTCTGATGTTTGATCAGAACATTAACTGGAGCAACTGACTTGTATCTGCAAGATTTTAATGCATTGCTCTGCTGCGACGTGTAGTTAGAATATTAAACATGTTCCTGACATGACATTTCAGCTTATTTGAATTTGTGCTTCAAACTAATAATCTTGCTCTTTCAAGAAGAGAATCTTTTTTTTTTTTTTTGGGGGGGGGGGGAGGGGGGGACAATTTTCAGGCAATGAAATGAGTCAAAATGAACCAAAATGCTTAGAAACAATTGAATAGTCTTAGAATTATTTTAGAATAATGTCACATTTTGAAATAATAGATAAAAGTGCCCACATTCAAGATCTTTTCCATGCGAATGACTGAACTGAAATCAAAAAAGGTTTTCTACTGATGTGTAATCTGGTGTTATTATGTAAGTAGGCGTGTGTGTGTATGTGTGTGTGTGTGTGTGCGTGCGTGTGGTTGCATTAACAAGGCCTTTATCTTGCTCTAATGTGATTGTACACCTGAATCTGAAGTGCTTGTAGGTGTATTGTTTACATTCTGCTTGTGACTCGGTGCTCATTAGCTTGATTAACATTCATTAACGTCCGCGTTGTGATCATCTTAGCCCACATAATCATACGGAATTGAATAATAAAATGCAAACATGCATGGGATATCACAATGAGCCACAAGATGGAGTGGCATGTTCTGAGGTTTTGACTGTAAGGCTCTTCAATCTGATGTGTTTATTTCACATGTTGTTCTGGTGTGCTTTTTTCTTCATCATGTGCAGCGTTTGTTTTGTAGAGGCGAACGCTTTCAGGTTGTCATGGGAGACTGTTTTGTTTTCTCCTATTTGCATCTTTTTAATCTCATGCGTTCAGATGCTTTGTACAGGGGAGAGAGATGCTGTGTGAGTACCCTCTACTATGGTATTGTGCAGTGTTACTAGGTAAGAAATAATCTCAATATGCACTATTCTCAGTACCATTCAAATACCACACAGCCAAAAAGGACAGTCAACTGTACATTTTTTTTTCTACATTTGTATTAAACGAAGAGAATAAAAATAACAGAGATCATGCTCAGGCCATTATGAGACTACACTTGGGTTTTTATTTATTTTTATGTTTTAAAAAGGTCCTTTGGGGAATGCCCTTATAGGTTCTATATAGAACTCTATAGCCCTGGCTTTCCCTATAAGAGAGGATTCTAAGTAGAATCCTGTTAGGAAAGGAAGAACCCTAAAATATCCAAAGAACCCGTGAGAAATCCTTTTTCTAAGAGCGTTAAACATATCTCATTTGTAAATATTACGGCTCTAGGGTCTCATTTGTGTTCTCTGCTGTCCATGTGGATTTCCTCCCACCTTCCAAAGACATGCTGGTTGGGGAGGCTGTGGATGAGGTGGTAGAGCGGGTCGTCCACTAATCGTAGGGTTGGCGGTTCGACTCCTGGCCCATGTGACTCCACATACCGAAGTGTCCTTGGGTAAGACACTGAACCCCACGTTGCTCCTGATGGCAGGCTAGCGCCTTGCATGGCAGCTCTGCTACCATTGGTGTGTGTGTGAATGGGTGAATGAGACACAGTGTAAAGCACTTTGTGGATCCGTTATGGTTAAAAAGCGCTATATAAGTGCAGTCCATTTACCTTTTAGTCTAAATTGCTCCTAGGTGTGCATGTGCACGTGACACTCCTGCCTTACACCCAGTGTTCCCAGTACAGTTTATGGATCCACCAGGTTGAAGCTGTCACCGACAATTAAGAAATAAATGAATATATTATCAAAATGGATGGTTAATGGGACGTGCATTGTTTAGAAGTAAGAAGTAAATAATCACAGAATTCTGACAGCACAGACGAGTATAAGTCTGGAAGTGCTCTTGGAAGCGGTGGAATTTGTCTGTGGCAGATGGCTATGTCAGTGGAGCTTGGTGACTGTGGGCACATCTCTCTGTATGGGACCATTGTTTGAGCAGACTGAGGGTCACATGTCGTTTTGTAACAACAGAAGGCAGTGGAGTTCAGGGATTGGTACAGATGGGGAGAAAAAGGAGGACAGAAATTATGGAGACAAAATCTTGGGCTTTTTCCAGCTGTCACAGCTTAGCTGCTGTGGTTGATATGGTTGGTCTTTAATGACGAGGGTTCAATAAGGCCAATTTCGGGACATAAATTTGTGATGGTTTGTTGATACAGACAATTATTACATTGAGCCTCAAAATACAAACAAACAAACAAACAAACAAAACCCTGCAATTCTATGCTGGCTGTAGATTTTGCTTCAAGGCTAGTCTTCATATGTGTAGTTCATATATGTACAGCAGGCATTAGAAGAAAAAATAAAATCTACCTTTCTCCTCTATTATAAAAACGTCTAATTGTAGGCAATGAATCTGGTGGCTTGTGTATTAAGGGTTATTTAATATTTAGTTTTGATTTAATATTTATTTAAAATATTAACAGTTATTTAACCCACTGTTCTCCTATGACCAAACATGGAAATAAGTGAATGCGTGCTTTAATTTATTATTCATTTATCTGACTCCAAAAGATAATCTTCTAGTTATTGCTGGTAGTATAATATCTCAGTGTTCTGATAATATTTATTCTAAAACAGTTTCAAGATAAACTTTCATTAAATAAACAATTATTCTGTTTAGCTCAGAGGTTTATGTCAACGTGCAAGCCTAGGCCTTTCCTATTTACTTGTCGGAGATTTCAGTTAAACTTGCAAGTATTAGGCTTTTAACGGTGATTAGTGGTTAGCACGTTCGCCTCACACCTCCATGTTCAGGGGTTCGATTCCCACCGTGGCCCTGTGTGTGTGGAGTTTGCATGTTCTCCCCGTGCTGCGGGGGTTTCCTCCGGGTACTCCGGTTTCCTCCCCCAGTCCAAAGACATGCATGGTAGGCTGATCGGTGTGTCCAAAGTGTCCGTAGTGTATGAATGGGTGTGTGAGTGTGTATGTGATTGTGCCCTGCGATGGATTGGCACCCTGTCCAGGGTGTACCCCGCCTTGTGCCCCATGCTCCCTGGGATAGACTCCAGGTTCCCCGTGACCCTGAAAAGGATAAAGCGGTCTAGAAGATGGATGGATGGAACCGTATACTATATAGTCAAAACGTGCAATTGAGTAACCAGGAATGTATTATATTCTAGTAGAGGTTTAGTTATCACTAAATAGAAGCTAAAAAGCACTAAACAGTTTTCAATAAATCAATTTGAATATCATATGCTAAAGTCGAGAGCAATTCATATAACAAAATAGGCCGGTATATGCTGTATCCAAGATGTGAAATAAACCATTAATTCCTGCTCGATAATTTGCATAATGAAGTCATTTAATCATTTATCACAATTAACAATGCGTAACAATTATTTGTCATTTTCACAAGCCAGATCCCCAATTATGAACCGATACTGATTACAAAATGGTGTTTATGAATAAAGTCTAATTCATATTGAATAAACTGTTTACAGATTTGGGCTTTATTTATTGAAGAAGAATCATGGCTACAGTAAATCACTGCATGGGTACAGGGATTTGACTGCAAATAGCTGAGCTTCTCTTCCAAACAATCCAAACAATCTTTAAAAAGTTTGCAATAGGAATAAAAGTTTTTCCTGCCCTTCGAGATACAAGGGACCATAATGCATACAGGATAAGCAGATTGTCTGAATACTGGTCAACATGTTCTAAAAGAAGTTCTGTGGATCATTTGAAAATGAAATAGTATGTCTAATCTTGAATGTTTCCCAAATGGGTAAACCAAGGGTAAATGCTTATTATTTATTTATTTATTTATTTAAATACCAAATCGTTATTAAATTCTGGATTTGAATTGGGGATGATCCACTGCAGAGGGATGAGTGTGAGATGGAATTAGTGCATGTCTGTGTTATGTGTGAATGTGTGTCATTATGTTTAGCCGACAGTGTCTAGACAAACAGGTGACGCTGTTGGTGGTGCTGGTGAGGGGGTTAGGGGTGGTTGGAGGGTCCTTCACTATAAATCAATACAAAGTTCTTCTGACTTATCACCTTTATCCTGTGATGAAACATTTCCACGCCCGGAGTGATTTTTTTCCCCCAGTGTAAAGCGGGTGTAATGATCAACTCATCCATCCTCCAAGCAAGCATGATCCCTAAAGCATCCTGGACAAGGTTGCCAGATTGGGACTCCTTCCAATAAAAAGTCCTCAGGATGACTGATACCACAAACCTCTTTATTAGGAACATTTGCACCCCTGTTTGTTTCTACTGTTATCCATTCAGCTCAGCACATCATGTGGCAGGAGTGCAGTGCATACAATCATACAGATACAAGTCAAGAGCCTCAGTTAATGTTTACAGCAAACATAAGACTGCGGGAAAATGTGTGTGACTTTGTGGCATAGTTGTCTGCTCCAGATGGGTTGGTTTGTGCATTTCAGAAACTGCTGATCTCCTGCTGTTGTAGCCCATCCACGTCAGGGTTTGACATGTGTTCTGAGATGCTTTTCTGCATCAAGACTCTTCTCTGTCCTGAACCCAGGTGGTGGAACAAACTCCCCCTGGATGTCCAAATAGCTGAGTCACTGGCTGTTTTCAAAAGAAGACTACCTCTTCACCAAGCACTTGAATCAGCACTTTGTTTACTATTTATACTGTTTTCTTTTTATACTTTACTTTTTATAACAATGTTTTTAGATGGTATTCTTAGTCCATGACCTATTGATCTAGCAAGATGATGTGTACATAGAGACTACAAAGCACGTCTGTAAGTGGCTCTGGATAAGAGCATCTGCTCAATATAATATTAATGCTCATCACAGTTGTAAAGTGGTTTTTTACTGCAGTTTACCAAATTGTACCAAGTCACTGTATCCTTCCTGTCAGCTCAAACCAGTCTGGCCATTCTCCTCTGACCTCTCTCATCATCAAGTTTCCACCTGCAGTCTGCTGAAATTTTATGTAAGAAAAAAACAGCAACATCAACATCAAAAGCATAATAATAAGAAGTAGGGGGCGCATGGTGGCTTAGCGGTTAGCATGTTCGTCTCACAACCCCAGGGTTGGGGGTTCGATTCCCACCGTGGCCCTGTGTGTGCGCGGAGTTTGCGCACGGGGGGTTTCCTGTGGGTACTCCGGTTTCCTCCCCCAGTCCAAAGACATGCATGGTAGGCTGATTGGTGTGTCTAAAGTGTCCGTAGTGTATGAATATGTGATTGTGCCCTGTGATGGATTGTCACCCTGTCCAGGGTGTACCCCGCCTTGTGCCCCATGCTCCCTGGGATAGGCTCCAGGTTCCCCCCATGACCCTGAAGGAAGGATAAGCGGTATAGAAGATGGATGGATGAATAAAAATAAGAAGTGGGTAGAAACAGACGAGATATATAAATAAACAAACAAACAAATAATTAAGCATTCATTTTCTTTTTATTTTCATTAGTTGAGTTATTTTGTAGGTGTTTTTTTTTTGGTATCAGATATATGTTCCTCTTACAACACAGTGATTTTTCAGCAATTTTAAAATGTATTCATGAAGGCCACATTGTAATTTATGTCTAACGGTTATGTTATGGACTGCCCATGAGACTCAAATCTTCGGAACGTAGGGTTTGAGCTGTCTGGTTTGTCTGTGACATGACAAGCTGTGTTGTTTTTTTGTGTTGAGGCTGGTGAGGGGACAACTGTATGTAGCTAATATACCACCCTCAATAGCAGGAGCTAACTCCCATGTTAGGAAAAGTACATATTTTTACAAAGCATTGACACTGGAGACCAATGTTCCCTCTAATTTCTTTTCTCGCTATTAGGCGGGCCCTACTGCCAATTGACCAGAAATACCCCCTGAGCTGCACAGATTGTCCCTGTCTGGTTAGCATTAGCTGGGAAGACATCTCTCTCTCAGCAGCATTGCTACTGTACACAGCAAAATCACCAGTGTTGATTTAACACCCACAGTGTTGAGTTTGCACCCTTCAGTGTTTATATAAGTCAACTGGACTCATATAAACCCTCTGGGTGTTAATTCAACACTAGGGATTTTACTGTGGATGCTAACAAAATTGAATGAGTGAATGTCAGAGGTGTTGACCATGGTGTAGCTGTGGCTGGGACTGAATTCGGGTGGAAGTGAGACTGTCTCTGTATTGATGTTTGATGCATTCCTGTTTAGGCTTATGAAAAAGAAGAAAAACACAACGCTGTTATGAGAGTCGAGTGTATCTGTGGCTGATCCGAAGTGCACTGCAATAAATCCAATTCATCAGCAGTATGCGACCTCACGACCATGCAGCTTAAAGGAACAGCTGCACAGGCTCAATCTTCTTTCCGATCTTCAACTATCCTGTTGAAAGTGAAATAAAGTGAGCATTGAATATATTTGGTGGTGTTACTCATGATTTTGGAGTTTACGACAGGGCTTGGGATTTGGAATTGAACTCAAGGCGGGGGTTGGAAAAGGCGAGTGAACAAAGCTCCTCAGATGCTACACGCTTACATAGTATACCGCTTCACTTGTAGGTTGTATTGTCCGACATATAAATCAGTTTTACCAGGTACTGCTGCCACAGGGAATGACATAAAGTTGATGAGATTAAAAATTGTAGGACAGGGGTGCATGTTGGCTTAGTGGTTAGCATGTTTGCCTCACCTCGGGGTTGGGGGTTCTATTCCAACCTCCGCCCTGTGTGTGTAGAGTTGGCATGTTCTCCCCATGCTTTGGGGGTTTCCTCCAGGTACTCTGGTTTCCTCCACCAGTCCAAAGACATGCGTTGTATTCTGACTGGTATTAGGAAATTGTCCGTTGTGTGTGAGTGAGCGTGCCCTGTGATGGGTTGGCACCCCACCCAGGGTGCCAACCCACCTTCTACCATGGGATAGGCTCAAGGCTCCAGGATAAGCGGTACAGAAAATTGATGGATGGAAGGATGTTATAGGACAATGCATTTATTTTAATCGCCACAATCGCTAAACACATTTATCATCTAAACACTTTCCCAGCATGTTTGGGAGTAAGACAAGCATCATGTTGTTACAATATAATGCTATAATGTGAATGTTGTGCACTTTTTGTGCATCCTGTATATTAATTACCCCACAGGGCTAAATTATTCCTCCATTTGCATTTTCATGGCCCTGGAACTTTTCCTATGAGAGTCTTTTTTTTATTGGAATGTTAATTTTAGCAGTTGAGCCTTCTGCAACTGGTCATATAATTAATAATGCTTCTTAACATTACTAACAATCCTTAAAGGCAGGTTTTTACAACACTTCTGTACCAGATCCAGTCTATTTTCTTTTAACTACAAATGTTTATTGCCTCTAATGCTCTAATATCCCAAATTCTCAGCCAGATATTTCGAGATGAAAATGACTTTATGAAGGGTTTCGGACATCTGGGTTATTTTACGTGTCTCATATGTAGTAAGTCAGGGCAATTAGACATGTGTTATAATCCTAAAAATATTTCACCTCTCATAGGAGGACCTTCATCAGCTCTACTGAGGAGTACTTCAAGGAAACTTCAAATGCGAAGATGGCTAGCTCCTTGTCCATCACTCTAACACTGCGCCGTGCCTCACAACGTACACTGCTGCTGTCATCCTTCTTTGACTGTTGTCATGGAAACAGATCAACTGGACATCAGAGAGCAGGTGTCAGATCTTCACGAGAAGAGAGAAACAGATATTCCAGAGTCATGCGCAATATCCATCTCACACTACGCCTGTGTGTTCCCTTTCAAAGGGAATTTCGACGTTGCGTTCAGCGTAACACTATGGGAAGCGCCCATAGTGTTACGCTAAACGCGACGTCTCGTTCCCTTCTCAGGGAACAGGGCTACATGCGTAACCCAGACGTTTTAAATGCAAAGAATTTCTGAAATTGGAAAAAAAACATCCCAGAAATTCAGAACCAGGTCAAATCCGACCTGCTTAGGTGCAGTCTGGGTCATCACAACACTACGCTTTTTTTTTTTTACCTGATCAATATGAAGCTGTATGTCTTCCTTTGTTTCCTTTTGTTTTTGTGCATTCACCTAGATTCCATGTATTTCACTGGATTTAACTCCATAAACCACACAGCCTTGGTTAACTGCTCACAGTTACAGTTTGCAGTCAAACCAGTGATAACAGAAATTGAACATATCATAAAACCATCATCGACCAAAAATATAGCTCAGGTTTCCTCGCAGTTTTCTCAAATCCGCCTTAGTTACTTGTGTTTCCTCAGCTCCTGCACCTTTTCTAGTTTTGTCAACCCAGTCTGTGTAAATGTACTGTTTGTCTGTGCTCCATGAAAAGTCTTTCATATATTTATTTACATATATATTTATCCAATTATGATTATCAGGACTGCCTAAATTACTTCCTTTCCTTTCTTTCCTCTGCTCGTCTCTCCTCTCCTCTTCATTGATTTACAAGGATGTGAGAGTCGGTGCATTAGTGTTCATTCTGCAAGATCATAACCGGCACATATTCTACAGAATGAACTAAGCACGTGGGTGATTCTATGATTGTGGTCCCACTTAGCCCTTGTAAAAATACAACTGAATCTCTTTAAAATTATTTTTTCAACATTCAAAATGTCTTAACCCATCTCAGGCAACAGCATATATATATATATATATATATATATATATATATATATATATATATATATATATATATATATATATATATATATCTTTTTTTCTTTTTTTTTTTAAACAAGGTTTATGATTTACTTTAGATCTATCATTTGAGTAACAGGTTTTCCGTTGCTGCATTCACCATGGAAACAAGATTTATAAAACAAGATTGGATTTGCAGGTGGAGATGATGACAGGAGTGTTGGATCGTCCCCGTGATTTCCTGACATTTATGTTGTTTATGTGGTACATCGTGCAGTCACAGCCAACAGGTATGTGTGTAAAAGAGAGACAGGGCAACAAGTGTGTTGTGTGTCCAGACAGGTCATTTCTGAATACAGTTTGGTTTAGTGAATCGGTGGAAGTATATGCTATATCCCTGCAGGAAGCCTAATGCATGGGTGGGCAATCTTATCCGGAAAGGGCCGGTGTGGTGTGGGTGCAGGTTTTCATTCCAACCAAGCAGAAGCCACACCTGAGTCTATTGAAAGCCAAGAGCAACTGATTAAACAGGTGGAATCCGGTGTGGCTCCTGCTCAGTTGGAATGAAAACCTCCACCCACACCGGCCCTTTCCGGATAAGATTGCCCACCCCTGGCCTAATGCCTACTTTAGTCTCATTTGCACCAGATGCAGCACCTCAGCAGCCTGTGGTGCCAGCGGGGGCATGTTCAAGCACCACTTGATCAAGCAGAGTCTTAAGGAGTGGGTAATTTCATTAATGGCCATACACCTGTGTGGGATTAACAATGCTCCTTTTGTATGCTGTGAGGAAGTTTTTTGTCCAAGCAGAAAGTGTACGTGGTGCAGAGTAGTGTGACTTTTCCCAACAGCATCCTGTTGAGCAGGATTGTTGTTTATGAATGAGTTATTTCAGTTTAGACAGTTTCCAAATTGAAAAGCCTGGACAAAAATAAATGTTCTGCCGCTCTCTCTCTCATGCCTGCGTCCCGAGTCCTCATTCTCCTTACACTGACCAGAGGGTCACACCCAGTGCTATTCACATTAGCCAGCTGCTACCTCAGTCCTTCTGGAACTGTTTGCGTACTCGAGTCCCTGTACTCCATAAAAACCCGAATGACTGTATGTGGGCTGTTAACTCTATTTCATTTCAACGTGGTTAGCACGTTCGTCTCACACCTCCAGGGTCGGGGGTTCGATTCCCACCGTGGCCCTGTGTGTGTGGAGTTTGCATGTTCTCCCCGTGCTGCGGGGGTTTCCTCCGGGTACTCTGGTTTCCTCCCCCAGTCCAAAGACATGCATGGTAGGCTGATCGGCGTGTCCAAAGTGTCCGTAGTGTATGAATGGGTGTGTGAGTGTGTATGTGATTGTGCCCTGCGATGGACTGGCACCCTGTCCAGGGTGTACCCCGCCTTGTGCCCCATGCTCCCTGGGATAGTCTCCAGGTTCCCCGTGACCCTGAAAAGGATAAAGTGGTATAGAAGATGGATGGATGGATGAATCTCACTTTCAAAGCCATGCTCTACTCCACTAGCATCTCCTTCCAAAATCAGGCTAGCATTATCACCAAACTGCTTCACCAGTGACCTTCTGCCGCTCACGCTCTTGGACATTTTTAGCATTTTGCTCCATTTTCTCGTTGTTGTTGTTTATGTTCTTAAAAAAAAAAATGCTGATAATGATAACTGCTTTCTTTTTTTTTTTTTTACCATGACACGTTCTACAACGCATGCTACATGACCGTAAACTTTGCTTCGTGACAACGAATTCAGGTGAACTTTGAACTTGAAACGATTACACTATGTGAAAGAGGCTATCGATTGGCTATTAGCAATATCTGAGCAGCGACTATATAAGATTAGCATTTTTATTGCAGTTTCGTGTTGACTTTTGGCGAATTAAAAACGAAAACTGTTTGTTTGGATAAAATTGCTGCGTGAGACTTTAAACATCCATTTGCAGATGTGGCAGATCCATATAAAACGTTTCCAGAACACAGGTGTGCTATATATAAGAGGTGCCCTCTAAAACACATTCTACTTCCTGAAGATTGAGATTTGCTGTCAAAGCACAAAAAAATGCAGTACACAAAGTGAAACCCGATTACAGCGCCCAGATTTGCACAAGACAGACATCCTATAATGGCCAGAAAGAGTCTGTGTTCATCATTTATAGTGTAAAGAACCGTGAGAAGAAACATGATGAAACGTAAAGTGGGATTCTATAATACCAGGTGTAGGACTTACTTTTGCTTCCTCATCAAATGAAAGAGCCAATTGCATTTAACCTGACAGTCAATTACACCGTGCATGGCCTTGCTGATTTCACACTGGATTGGTGATTGCAGCATTGTCTCACACCAACAAACCACTCTCAATCTACAAATCTTCTGTCTCTCAAAAGGACACGTTATTCTTTTTATACATCTAGCGTATGGTTATTTTTATCGTACATGATGCAATCAAAATGCATAATAAACTATTGCGATGTAATGAAGAAGATCTGCATGCAGCTGGATGGATGAGTGTTTATATCAGGGCTTCTCCTTAAACTGGGGGCGTAACGAAGTGGAAGTGGGAGTCCATATCTACGCCAAACTAGCAGTTGTGGGCCGAAAACAACGATTTTCTAAACAAAGTCAAGGAACCAAGGGGATATGGTTTAAAAGTGCAACACATACACTGAAGAAACTGAGAAAAAATGAAGTAAACAGCAGTCTCTAGTACACGGCTTGACCTTTACATGCGATGTCTTATTAACCCTTCGAGACCTAATGTGTCACTGCTGACACTTTCACTACACAAATGTCACATCAAAATGTTTTTAGGTCCTAAAATATTTTAGATAATAGATCATTTTGGTCTAATTGGTCCTGTTATTAGAGTTTTGTTTCGTGTGTGTTTCATTAGTTTCACAGTAATGTGCAACACATTATTTATTCCACTTCTTAGCACACTTTTCATATCTAACCCTAACCCTAATCCTTTCAAGCTACTGTTCATCGCTGGTGGAGTTTATGACTGTGAAATGCCGGGCATATTACCTGCCGAGAGAGTTTACTACCGTGCTGATTGTCGCGGGGTACATTCCACTCCGCGCTAATGCTAGAGAAGAGCTAAGTGATCTCTACAGGGCAATCAGTAACGTACAGACAGCGCACCCGATGGATTTTTCATTGTCGCTGGAGACTTTAACCATGCAAATCAGTGCTGGAAAAATTCCACCAGCATGTTGATTTTGCAACCTGTGCTACAAACACTTCAGACCTTGTTTACACCAACATTCACAGTGCTTACACGGCCGCACCCCGCCCCCACCTCGGCTGCTCACTTCTCTGTAACACTAAACCCAGCATACAGACCACTTCTGAAACAGGTGAGAACCTGGTCTGAGGGAGCCATCTCAGCACTTCCGGACTGTTTTGAGCACACAGACTGGAATACGTTCAGACAAAACTGCTGGGTTTAAACACCTCACTCGGCAACTGGATCCTGGACTTTCTGACCGGGAGACCCCAGTCCATCAGGACCGGCAACTCCACCTCCAGCACCACTGTCATGTAACGGGGTTGGGGATGGATGCAAGTGCAGTTATAGCTTTTAATGAAGAGAGGCAGGCAGACAATTCCAAATCAGGGCAAAATCATGGTCGAAAACAGGCAAAAGGTCAGGCGATCGGCAAACAGGATATATAGGGCAAAGACAGAACACGAAAACCGAGAAACTGGGAACAAGATCTAAGAACCGGAAACGAGAACAAAGGCTTAGTAACGCACTGGTGGCAAAACACAGAAAAACAATACTTCACCCTGAACAAAGACACACAAGGGGTTATACAACGTAAATATACAATGTAATATAAGGCATAACACAAAACAGCTGAGACATTAGGAAATAACCAATAACATAACAAGGGTGGAGACAGGACAGAAATCAAAACAAATACACGTCAAAAGTAAACAGTCAATGAAAACCCAGAAGCACCTCAGTCCACTGCTGTTTACCCTGCTGAATCATGGCTATGCTGCAAAGTTCAGTTCTAATCACATCATCAAGTTTGCTGATGACACTACAGTTGTGGGCCTCATCAGTAACAATTACGACTCAGTGCACAGAGAGGAGATGAACCAGCTCACGGAATGGTGTACAGACAACAATCCATCTCTTAATGTTGACGAGAGTAAAGAGATGACTGTCAACTCCAGGAGGACCTGAGTGGACCACGCACCACTGCACATCAACAGAACAACTGTGGAGGGAGTCAAAAGCTCCAAGTTTATTGGTGTGCACATGACTGAGGACCTCTCCTGGACTCTCAAAACCACCTGCCTGGCCAAGAATTCCCAGCAGCACCTCCACTTCCTGCAGAGGCTGAAGAGAGCCAAATCCCCCCTCCCATCGTCACCTCCTTCTACAGAGGGACGATAGATGTTGCCCTGACCAGCTGTCTCACCATGTGGTACAAGAACTGCACAGCTCATCCGAGTCTCTCTACCAACCACCGACACTTCATTCAACAACCGCAAAGCCACCAGTGTGGTGGACAACCACTCTCACTCTTTTCATGGACTATTCACACTCCTGGCAGAAGGTACAGGAGCATCCGTGCCACCACCAGCAGACTGTGCAACAGTTTCTTCTCTGAGGAAGTCAGATTACTCAACACCCTGCTGCCTCCCAACGCTCACCTGGGTTAGTCAAACACCTAACCCAGTGAGACTCAGTAGCACTGCACACCACACTTTATATAGCTGCATCAGTCACTTTACATTATGGAACTCGTTTTTTCTGGCAGTATTGCTGCTATACTTGTGCTGCTACATTACACAATAGCTTACAGTTTACAGTCCATGTTCTGTGTATGTACTGTGAAATGTATTCATTAATATGTCCTGTGCATTTATTGTCGCGCACTCATCTCACACTGTTGTGTATTTGCACCTTATGTAGTCTTGCGTACTTTTCTGTGTTGCACCGTGGTCCTGAAGAAACGTCATTTCATTCCAATGTATACAAGCTGTATAAAAGAATGACAATAAAAACCCACTTGACTTGACTTAATACTGAATATTTTGCGTGAGGACGTGACTAACACAATATATTAACAAGTTACAGTGAAAAGATATGAAGATACCTTATTGGCTTAAACATACAATAGTGGCATGACAGAATTGTTGTGGAAAATGCTTGTTCCTCAGTGGGCTTCTGGTTTTTTTCTATCAGAAATAAAGGTACCGAACTGTGTGGTGCCATCAGGGGTACTTTATCTTTTTTTCTTTTTTTTTATTAAAAATATATTTTATGATATAGATTAGATTTTAGAATAAAGCTTCAAGGGTACATTAGTAATCCTTAAGCTTTTGTTATGTGACTTTTATTTTTAAAGGTATACTCTATCTTTGTTTCCAGGTCAAAGATAAAGGGTAAATGCACTAAAGATGTACCCTTGATGGGACCCCCAAGCAACAAGGAAAAATGCAGTTTGGTACCATAATTCGTAGAATTTGATTGTTGTTTAAAGTCTTTTGGTGCTGCAGGACTAAATCCTGACTGCAGCTTTGAAGACCCAATCAGAGAGCTTTTCAAGATGGTCCAGGATTAGCCCTGAGCTTACTGACATAGCAATCGCATATATTATAGGTTTTAGCAGGGATTTTGTTATTATTTCAGTTCCTGTTGCTGTGGGATTAACACCCAGGCCACAAGTTGCAGTTATTCGTGACTAGAAGCTAAGTGACTATATAATGCAGCATTGACAAGTTTGAAGGATTAAGGTCTTTCCTTATTGAAAGGGTTGATGGAAAAGGAAAATATAATAATATGCTTACTCTAGTTCATTCTGGTCAAGATTGGTACAGATACTATAATTAATTCATGATTAATTAAAGTTAAACTATAATTAATCGATTAATTTATTAGTCAATTAATTAATAATAGAAGTAAAAAAGTCTCCAGCAATGAGAGCATGATTAAAAAGTGAAAGCAAGAAGAAAACACATGCATGAAGCCACACTTGGGACATAAAGCAGCCAGCCACTCTCGTACTGTGTTACGAGACCTTTTAGTGCTTTATGGATCATTAGTAGTATTTTATAATCAATGCGATGTTTTACTAGGAGCCAGTACAGTGTGGATAAAAATAGGGGTGATGTGGTCATATTTTCTGGTTCTTGTAAGGACCCTGGGTGCTGCATTCCAGCCTAACTGAGGTTTATTTATGCACCTACTGGAATATCCAGACAGCAAGACATTACAATAATCCAACCTAGAGGTAAAAAAAGAATGAGCTAGTTTTTATGCATTACATGACATTTAAATTTCTTATCTTAGCAATATTTCTGAGATGAAAAAAAGGTTATTCTGTAGTACTATTACTTACATGAACTTCAAATGAGGTGTAGAAATATGCTGATCTAGCAGTAATAAGAGCCTTTTTTTTTTTTTTTTTTTTACAGTTCTGTCCAAAAGTTTGCACACCCCTTGCAGAATCTGCTAAATCTTAATACTGTTAACAAAATACAACAATAACGTCTGTCCTGAATAAGCTACTAATAAATTACCTACTCAAGAAGGTAACAGATACATTAAGAGGCAGGGGGATGTAATCTTTTGAACAGGATGATCAGTGCAAAAATACGAACAATACACACCGATCATCCTGTTCAAAAGTTTACACCCCCTGGCTCTTAATGTATTGTTACCTTCTTGAGCATCAGTGACTCTTTGCACTTTATGTAATAGTTGTGCATTAAGTGCATGACTAAAGACTAAAGGAAATTAATGACTTTATGTTTGTTATTGTCTTCTAAAAAAGTCGGTGTGGAGAAAGAAAGGACCTGCTACTGATATAAAACATATGAGCTCATCAGTCAAGCATGGTGGAGGTAGTGTCAATGACCCAAAACACACTGCCATCACAACAAAGGACAAAAACAAGTGGAAGGTTTTAGTCTGGCCAAGTCAATCACCAGACCTTAACCCAGCTGAGCAGCATTTCACCTCCTGAAGAGAAGATTGAAGGGAGAACCCCTCCCCTGAAACAAACAAAAACTGAAAGAAGCTGCAGTACAAGCCTGTGAAAGTAACATAAAAGAAAAATGCAACAGTTTGGTGAAGTCAGTGGGTCACCGGCTTGATGCAGTTATTGCAAGCAACGGATATGCAACCAAATATTAATACATCCATCCATCCATCTTCTATACCGCTCATCCTTCAGGGTCGCAGGGAACCTGGAGCCTATCCCAGGGAGCATGGGGCACAAGGCAGGGTACACCCTGGACAGGGTGCCAATACATCACAGCGCACAATCACATACACACTCACACACCCATTCATACACTACGGACACTTTGGACACCCCAATCAGCCTACCGTGCATGTCTTTGGACTGGGGGAGGAAACCGGAGTACCCGGAGGAAACCTCCGCAGCACGGGGAGAACATGCAAACTCCGCACACACACAGGGCCGCGGGGGGAATCGAACCCCCGACCCTAGAGGTGTGAGGCGAACGTGCTAACCACTAATCCCCAAATATTAACCGTCACTTACTTTTAATTTACTTTAAGACTATATGTTCCTATACTTTTGCTCAGCTAAAAATTGTGGTCTGCCACTAAAAGTGCCATCTTTTAAGTTGTTTAACACATCTAGATGTACATATGAGGAAATGAAAGCTGAAAGTCTGATCTATCGTCTCATTTATCAAATATCTTCAATGTATAGCAAAAAAAAAAAAAAAATTAGCCTTGGTGTTCCAGTACTTTCCTTGTAGCTAGGTAACTCCTTGAGGATTACAGAAATGCTTCATGTGTTGGGGGATTTTGTTTTTATTACGCGAAAGACTAAAGGGAAATTCAGTAACCGTGTCAGTGTAACCTTTTTGAAGTATTTTAAGATATTTTACATTTCTTTCTCTCTTCTATTCCTGTACTTATTTATTTATTTTAAGGAAAGTTCTCACGGGTGCTAAAGATATTTCTGGCACTTTCCGGTTCATGACGTGTGACGTCACGAAGAGACGCAAGCACGCGTCCGGAAGCAGAAACGCAGGAAAAGCAAAGTGTAAACGAGGGATAATCGTGACTGGCACTGACAGCTTTGTTTGGAAACATTTGGGCATGTGAATACAGAAAGAATAGCTCTTTTAGAAGATGTCAGCGTATATCCTTTGCATAGTAAACGACTAGACGACGAAAATAAGCTAACCCTAGAAATAAGGGGCAGTGTAAAATGGCTAGCAGGTGAGTCTCCGGTGCATTTACAGTGCTTTAACATGAAAGCCAATATCAAATAGATTCACTGTAAATATGTTCTCAAGAAATATCTGCAACAAGCCCATTGCATTTAACTAAGAAGTCGAGTAGAAATGCTAAAGCGAAAATATTTGCAAAACATGGGGCATTGCGTCGCAACAATTCCTTTTGCGCATGCGCAGGAATTGCAGAGGATTATGGGAAATGTATTTCCCCCTCCCCTTTTGCTCTGTGAGGAGGCTAAACAAAAAAGACTGTGTATTCATTATTGTTTTATTTGTGCTAGTTAGCCCGCATGCATTCTTGCTGCACTCACTGTGTCTGTTCTTTTTTTTTTATTTTTTAATCCATAATTTAAGCTGAAATCTGGGATGCTGTGGCTGACATGTCTAGTAAAGAAAGTTCAGAAGGAAAAAAAGGGTATGTAATACATACTAAACTATTCTAAAAGCCTATGTGCCATTGCACACCACACTAACCAATATACTCAACCTTGTGTGTATAAGTAATTATTGTAGATGTAGTCAAATGTAAGTGAAGTACACAAAGTGGTTTGGGGAAACCGGACGTTCATTATCTGTTCATGTCCAGTGAAACCAGTTTATATTTGAAATGCTTGATATTGTAATAGTTGTAATAGTCATTCCATGTAGTTCGCACTAGAGATGGGCGATATGGACTTAAAACTATATCACGATATTTTCTGGTATTTTATTGCGATAACGATATCAGTGACGATATAAATATAGTACCATTCACTACTGTTTTTGGCTACAAGTGATCGCTGTGATCTTGAGAGCCTCAGAAACACTGGTAAAACTGATTTTCTGTAAACAAACCCGAACCAGATTGTCCTCGTTTAGCGCTAAACTCCTCCTCAGGTGCACGTCCGCCTTCCGCCGTACTCGTTTTCTCTCTGCATGTGAGCTGTGAATAGGTCGCACACAAATACGTCATCAACTAGCCTTTATCGTTATTATCACAGGAAGATTCTTATTGTGGGGAGACTTTTCACCGGTATATTGCCCATCCCTAGTTCCCACATCAAATATATTGAAATATTATAGTGGTTAAATACAGTGGTTTTCAAAGTGGGGGCCACTAGGGGGCGCCCGGGGGGCCTCAACAATTTGGTGTGCCCATCCCTCTCACTAGTATGTTTTCTCTTTCTCACTCTCAGACAACCACACACACAATCAATTCCTAATGTAATGTAAAGATGTAATTATTAATAAAAAAAGGGGGATATATTCAGAAATTTTTAATGTGTTTTAATGACATCTTGCAAAATGGGGGCCTCGGTCAAATGTTAATGCTATTTGGAAAAGTTTGGGAACCCCTGGTTAAATACATTTCAAGGGATATATGCAAGTAATATGCTTGACAATATGACACGGCTGTTTATTTGATTTCTTTTCTCCAGCTCACACCAGACAGAGCTGTACGAACAGGTCCCAGCATCATGTCTGCCAATCGTTTACTCACCTGTGTATAACATCACCTTCATGGGTCTGGAGAAACTCCATCCATTTGACGCCGGTAAATGGGGCAAAGTCATCCATTTCTTAAAAGGTAATTACACGAAGGATTTTTACGCAATAGTGAGTAGTGTCAGAATCGTCTAATGGTTTTGTTTATCTGCCGAGCGCTACTCGAGAAAGTTTATTCAGCTGTGTAGTTTTGTAGCTGTGTAGAAAGTCATCTTTTATTTACGTTGCTGAAGGATTTCAGTCATCTCGGTCACTGTGGATACATTGTAGCGATAATGTCAAGTCAAGTGGGTTTTTATGGTCATTCCTTTCTACAGCTTGAATACATTGGGATGAAATGATGTTTCACGGTGCAACACTGAAAAGTACACAAGACTACATAAAGTGCAAATACACTCAGTGTGAGACAAGTACAAGACAGTACATACACAGAACGTGGACTGTAAACTGTAAGCTATCGTGTAATGTAGCAGCACAAGTATAGCAGCAATACTGCCAGAAAAAAGTGACTGATGCAGCTATATAAAGTGTGGTGTGCCGTGGTACTGAGTCTCACTGGGTTAGGTGTTTGACTAACCCAGGTGAGCGTTGGGAGGCAGCAGGGTGTTGAGTAATCTGACTTCCTCAGGAAAGAAACTGTTGTACAGTCTGCTGGTGGTGGCACGGATGCTCCTGTACAATCTCCCAGGAGTGTGAATAGTCCCCATGAAAAGGGTGAGAGTGGTTGTCCATAATACTGGTGGCTTTGCGGTTGTTGAATGAAGTGTCGGGGGTTGGTAGAGAGACTCGGATGATCTTTTCAGCTGTTCTCACAGTCCGCTTTAGGTTCTTGCAGTCGGAAGCTGTGCGGTTCCCGTACCACACAGTGAGACAGCTGGTCAGGACGCTCTCTATCGTCCCTCTGCAGAAGGAGGTGACGATGGGAGGGGGAAGTTTGGCTCTGTTCGGCTCTGTTCAGCCTTCTTGGCTAGGCAGGTGGTGTCTAGAGTCCAGGAGAGGTCCTTCTCTGGTACATAACTTTGTTAATTGTAGCTTTGGTGCGTTTTATGGTAGACTGACAAGCTCACTGTGTTTTGTTGTCCAAACGAGGCAGACGAGCAACAGTGTAATGCTACGGATTTACATGTTAAAATCAGCTTGGAGTACCGTTTTGCTAGTCAATTACGTAGTTATGTGACGGGTACTCGAATAGTCGGCTTCTCTCACCAATGAGTAGTTTCACTGTTGACGTATGGAAGTTCATCATTTCTGAGATCATCAGATTGATGACGTGCCTCTGATGAGTAACAGAGCATCTTCAAACACAAGTCCACATGAGCTCAGTACTCGACAATGCTGTATTTACTAATAGTTTACCTCCGTTTTTCTGCGCACACATAGAGGAGCAGTTCATCACAGATGAGACCATTGTTGCAGCAAGGGAGGCCAGTGAGGAGGATCTCCTGGTGGTTCACACCAAGCGCTACCTGAGCAAACTCAAGGTATTTCTCTGCCTTTGTACCAGTCATTGCACTATTTTTCACTTGCTGAGAAATAAAATAAGGATTCTCTAGCCCTCCTGCCTTCCTCCTATTCAAACAGATACAAAAACGCTGAAGAATCAGCACCTCCATCATAGACTAGTTTTAATATGACTACATATGAGTTTGCAAACTGATTAAAAAAAAAGTGTAGGGGGTAGAGGGTATAATTAATAATTATAAATATATAAAACGATTCATAGCTTATGTTATGATCCATTATTTATATTGGATTTGATAAACTGTCCAAGTATGGTGCTCACAGTCCACAAAAACACTTCCCAGTTCCCACATAAAGAAATCCTTCTACTCGTGAAGAAAATTACATAGGTTTATATTCAGTAGACAAGTACAGTAGTTGTTATGGCAGATGTCACACCTATTAGAGGGTAAGTTTTAAGTTATAATTTAAGTCTATGTTAAATCTATTCTGCTTAGTACTGTTGTTTTTTTTTTTAGCTTTTAAACTGGGCTATGATAGAACTTTCTACCGGTGCAGTCAGCTGCTGGTCTCTGAGGTGCTCTACTTTCTATAAACAGAAGACAAAACAGACAAGACAGGACAGGACAAGGAGAAATGTCTCATTCTCTGTCAGTCTTATTGCCTGTCAGTTGAGAAACCTTGCAGTAGCATTACACCTAGACGTGTGTTTTAGGGCGTGGCTTTGGAGAGAATACCGATGCTGTATTTATTCGAATTTTCCCATTCAAAACAGCTAGCATCAGCTAACTTCTGTTAGAAACACTAACTATGCTAGTTCTTTGCTAGTAATGGGAAGATTATAAGTTAAAAAAAACAATTTCAATTATGACTGTTGGTCTTGTATTCAATGGTGAGCTGTCACACATAGAGAATACGCTAATAAAACAAATCAGACTTCTTAGGTTAACAAATAAACAACTTGCCTATATAAAGTGCCCAGTTAAGTGTTTCTGTCGCCTTCGCGTCCCACCCTTCTTTTGGGTTTCCTCGGATTTCCTCCTATCAGTGAGAAAATAGACAAAAAATAAATAAAAAAAATACCAAAAGCATGCACAATTAAAACGCACCCCAAGGAGCACTTGTTCCAGGGTTCCCTTCCAGAGCGCTCAGGTCACAGTCATCCGTGCTTTTTTTATTTTTTATTTAATTTTTTTTTTAACGCCTGAGTCAACCACACTTCTTATTAACTCTGCAAGAAGGCTACGTTAAGGGACTGCCTAATGCTCAGAATGCACAGGTCAGTATATGGCCTGGCCACAGCCTGTGTTTACTGATGCATGACTGTGCAGTGTGAATCCCCATTGCTCTCTGTGATCCGAGCATGTATTGACACCAGAGCACCGGAGAATTACCACTATGCTGGAATGTGTTTTTCACCCTCACATCTTACCCTTTAGCAGCATGAGACTGTTCTCAGATGATGGACAACTTTTTGTTCACTTAGGAAGTATCAGTTCTATAAATTGGACAGAGTTCGTTGCCCTTAAAAATGCCTCTGTGTATTTATTCTCTTTCTGCATGCAGAACGATATCTTGGAAGGCTCGAGAGAGGTATATCAGTTCCACTGTGGCCAAATATATATCTGCTTTACCCTTTTCTAGTGCTGTGTATCATGCACTATTTTGCCAGAAGTCTGTGGACACCTGACCATCACACCCATATGTGCACCCTGAGCATCCCGTTCTAGACTTAACCCCCGTTTGGTCTTATAGTTAGCGCCACTCTTCTGAGAAGGCTTTCCACTAGGTTTTAAAGTGTGGCTGTGGGGATTTGCTCATTCAGCCACAAGAGCATTAGTCAGGTCAGGCACTGATGTCTGGTGAGGAGGCCTGGTGTGTAGTCGGCATTCCAATTCATCCCAAAGGTGTTCAGTGGGGTTGAGTTCAGGGTTGTCTTCAGGCCAGTCGAGATCTTCTACACCAGCCTTGGCAAACCATGTCTTCATGGACCGTGCTTTGTGCACGGGGGCGTTGTCATGCTGTAACAGGTGTAGGTCCCTAGTTCCAGTGAGGGGAAATTGTAATGCTGCAACATACGAAGAGATCCTTAAGAATCTTGTGCTTCCAACTTTGTGGCAACAGCATGAGGGAAGACCCACATATGGGAGTGATTGCCAGGTGGCCTCATACCTTTGGCCATATAGTGTACTGTAGTGATTTGTCAATCAGTAACGACACTAAAGAGCCAAATGTGAATTTGGGACTTGATTTACCTGATTGTGGAAACGTTCTTCAAAAGTATTGTGTGTGCATGTCAAGCTGGTAGTGTAAACACATGCTTCACATGATCATGATCTTAACACTACAATGCTTTTGGGAAACTGGTTCCCATAATATTAAATATAAAGGATATGGGTTGTGTGGTGGTCTGGGAAAACCCATCAGATGTCACAGTGGTTCTGGAAAACTGAAAAATCTTGTTTTGACCAAAGGGTTTTCTGCCAATACCTTGACATCTCAACTTAAGGGAACATAAATGTCGGAATTTTTTATATTTAGGCTGCTTCATAACCTCGCCTTTGCTGCCTGCTTTTCTCATGCAACGATTGTCAGGTTTTGATGGCGTTGTTGGATCGCTACACTATATGGCCATAAGTTTGTGGACACCTGACCATCACACCCGTGTGTGCTTGTTGAACGCCCCATTTCAGGTTTAGTCCCCCTTTGCTGTTATAATAACCTCCACTCTTCTGGGAAGTCTTCCCACTAGATTTTGGAATGTGGTTGTGGGGATTTGCCCATTCAGCCATATGAGCATTAAGAGAGTTCAACCCAAAGGTGTTCAGTGTGGTTTAGGTTAGGGCTCAAGTTCTTCCACGCCATCCTTGGCAAACCATGTCTTCATGGACCTCGCTTTAAGCACCGGGACCTTGTTACTGTATGCTGGAATATGTTTGGCCCTCTTAGTTCCAGTATTGGAAATTGTAATGCTATAGCATACAGTAACATTCTGTATAACTGTGTGCTTCTTTGTGGCAACATTTTAGGGATGGCCTACATATGGGTGTCATGGTCAGGTGTCCACAAACCTTTGGCCATATAGTGTGTGTCCAAGAAATGGACATGAGCGTAAGCAATTCAGATAGCTGCTCTCAAAATATCTGTGATGCTCCTGCATATCATCATCAGAACCGAGAGGACGGCATACACACTCCTGTACAGATGACAGCAAGCAAAGTTTAAAAAATGTTTAAACAGCCTAAAAAAACAATAAAAAGAAATGTAGTCAGTAGCACAGAGATCAGTCAAGTGACGAGACAGAGATTGATGAGAATGATGCTGAAAATCAAATTCAGCACTCAAGTCATTTCCCTTTATAAATGAATCATTTATTTTTTTATTTTATTTATTTTTTTTTTTTAGAAAAAAAAAATGGCAGCAATAGACTTTTTCATAAGTAGATTACGTTATAAATGTTGCGGTAGATGGAATGTCTTTCAGTGGAATTGGAATGAAATCTTTAAATGCTATTTCCACCCTCTTTTCATTTCTGGAGGCGACCAAGATTTAAAATGCTAGAGCTTTACTTCTGGCCGAGATACATGCCGAAGAGAAACCGTTAAACAGGTATTTTCCAGCACTATATTTAGTAGGAAATTCGATCCTGTGAAAGGATTTCCCAGGCCATCACATATTTGTGTTCTAGATTTATTTCTTGTCTCACAGGTACTATGTTGTCCCCTGTTTGTTGTTGTGATCTGGATGTCATTGAAATCCCAATATATAACCAACACTTATGTTTCAGCAAGCAAATGTGTGTTTTTATGTCTCCAGTGGTCTCTGGTGGTTGCCACGATCACAGAAATCCCTCCTCTTGTTTTCCTGCCCAACTTCTTGGTGCAGCGCAAGGTACTGAGACCGTTACGCACCCAGACCGGCGGCACTATTATGGTAGGTCCCTCAGAGAATTTCACACACACTGCAGAACAAAATGATTTCAAGACCTTTAGATTCCCTGTTATGTTTCAATGCTGTTCTTTCATCTTCAGCACTGATGTGACATTTCTTCCCCTGTTCCCTTTGGGTGAGGAATCTAGGACCATTGTAGTGTTGGACACAGAGAAAATGTCCAAGGCCTTCTTTTTAATCAAACTGCTGATCTGTTCTTGATATTTATATACTCGCGGATTTGCCGTGGGAAGTAGAATGGCCGAATGAGCATTCTGAGTGCTCTTCTAAACTCACTACTTACTAAACATGGGAAGATGGCCTTCATAAATGACCCATAACATCTGCGTTAAAGTGGTGTGTTTTTAAATTCACGGAGTTGTGCCACTCTGTGCCTTGCGTCCCATATTAAACCTTTGCTTGAGGGTATTATACAACCAATGATCATGTTCCATTCAAAGCAAATGTTAATTTTCTCTCTCAGATTGTGGTTTTTATAGCACATTATAGCCAGTAATGGCCACTACATCTCGTTCATAAATGTTTATCATGCTCTGGGTCTGTCTTTTACTGCCTTGGCGTTTTATGTGTTGTAGCATAAGCAATAAGGGGAGTAGTGTGAATGGTCAGGAAAAGACTCCGCCGGGCACAATTCAGTGATTTATTCAGAAAACAAGTGCTTTTGGTTGCGGGTTACTGAGAGAAGAGCCGTTGTGGACACCTCGTTAGCAGAAGCAAGTGTAAACTAGGGAGGAATGGCTAATTCGAACATCTGCAGGATGCCCAGATAGCAGGGCCACATTAAACCTAACATGCCCTTTTGAAGTTATTATAGCAATAGTCTTTTTGACCGGGGTTTTTTTGGCAGGAGTGATACGCAGTACAAAGGACGGATGAATGCTGCGCTTTCAAAGCTAAGTGTGTGTTTAGAGAGAGAGAGAGTTTCAGGAATCGCTAATAAGTTATCTAAACATGTAGAAGTGGATGTTTGAACAGGCTAATCTCAGAGGGAGGCATCAATCACTAGAGTGGCATACACTTGTAGGATGTAGTTACTTCCTTTGCTTCCTTGGTTGTACTTCTGTACTGTTTCACTGAAGATTTTAACTAATTGTTTCAGTAATTAAACAAACTGTAATATGTTTATTGGATGAATAGAAGTGCCCATGTACTGTATGTAGAACTGCACAGTGATGGCTTAAATGCTAAAAAGGTTTAAAGCCTTAGTCCTATTCACTGAGTGATGATCATATACAGTAAAAAAAAAAAAAAAAAAGGATATTTCTGTACAGACTGGCTGCTCCGTCATTCATTCTGACCAGTAAAGTTCAATCCAAACTCTGCATCGTGTTGCAGAAGTAGTGTGCATCAGTACGTTGGATTTGTGGTGCAGCGTGGGTAAAAATGTAGTGAACTGACTGATATGCTTTGTCCACTGAGAATTCAATCAACGCTACAAAATGGCACATATATAGCGCACTGTGTGGTTAAAAGGGATCAAATTGGGGCTCTCTAGTGGTGCAACCGAAAAGCGTTCACTCTACCGATGAGAGATTGTGAGAATCCCAACGATGCCACAGCCACCGGTGCCAGTAATCCAAGGAACCAAACTGAACGTGTTCTCTGGCTGGCACACTCTTTCTCTCCCCTGTCAATCACACTGACACCAACCAGTGGCAGGCACTTTCCTCCAAGCGTGTTACCGTGTGATACAGCATGAGCAGCAGTTTGCTGGCTTCACATGTCTCGAGTTAGTCTTCACCCTTTCCAGCTGTCGTATAACAGAAGAGAGCCGGCTAGCGGGTTGGCATGGGCAAGACCGAAAAACAAGTGAGGTACTTAACATTGTACGATATGATGATAATATCATTCCTACACAGTATTATGTTACCACGATATCCAGTGACATTTATGGCAGATTATATTCAAGTACGAGATCTGGCAACCTTTTGCGTAGGAGTGCCGCAAGACCACTTAAGAGTGCTTGTACTAGCTGTCACTCAAAAATAATACAGTGAGATGATTTGTGCAGGTGGGGGAGCACGGTGGCTTAGAGCTTAGCACGTTTGCCTCGTACCTCCAGGGTTGGGAGTTCGATTACCACCTCCACCGTGTGTGTGTGTGGGTGTGGAGTTTGCATGTTCCCCCTGTGCTTCGGCGGTTTCCTCTGTGTACTCCGGTTTCCTCCACCAGTCCAAAGACATGCAGGTAGGCTGATCTCTAAATTGTCCGTCGTGTGTGATTGTGCCCTGCGATGGGATGGCACCCAGTCCAGGGTGTCCCCTGGGGTAAGCTCCAGGCTCCCCGTGACCGTGTGTAGGATAAGCTGTCCAAAAAATGGATGGATAGATGAATGATTTGAGAAGGTGTTTTGATCTCACCAATATTTACAGAAACTTCCCTTCAGCTCCGCCCCCTTCCCCCAATCTCATGCCCTGTCTCACAGGGGAATGCTCGCGTGGGCGATCTCACTTGGTCATGGTAAATGGAGGATATTTTCAGTTCGTTAATGTGAAATCAAATCTCTCAGTATATGTCCATCTATTTTCGACATCGGTTTTCTACGCTTATTCGGGATGTCCGACAGCATGACGGTCAGATCTGTGCCGTTCTAGAAAATGACAGCTTCTGATCAATCACGAGAGAGAATTCAGTAGCACTGCGGTATAAATAATGACGAGTGAGTGAGGCAGCGATTTCAGCAAAGCATCAGTTGTTGTTATATAGCTGCGCCAGATGGTGATGCTGAGGCACGTGTGCCTTGGTGGACTCATCCATAATGGTTGGAGCTTGTGTTAAGTTTGCTTCACATTACTCTTTCTGTCTCAGATGGAGAGTGTAATTACGCCACCTGTCTAGCCCTTCTCACTAGCATCCATGCGCTGCTAATTGACCACCAGGCCAGTCTGGCTGTGGCGCAGCGTGCAGGGCTTTGAGGAAGACTCTGTGAGTAGGTGTTGTTTGGAATTGGTTTGCTGGACCACAGGGAAAGAGAGGTTTCTAACCTTTTTCCAAACCTCTAACTTAATTTCTCCAGGCCATTAGGGAGCAGGTTGGACTCTGTGTGTGTGTGTGTGTGTGTGTGTGTGTGTGGTTTGTTTGTGTACAGTAGATGTTCCTGCTGCAGTTCTTTTCCTGCTTTTATTTTCTTTTTCACTTCATCAGTACTGGGATGATTATGACATGGTCTGAATGTACACTGTCCTGAGATGCAGCAGTGACACAGAAAGAAAGAAGAGGGATAAAAGTGTGAAGTGCTCGTAGGCAGCTCCTAGTCTCCCTTTTAGGACTGTTTTAAAAAAAAAATAAAAGCCAAGCTGCTTTGATACATGTTGCAGAAAAAAAGAACACCACCGCATTTTTCTGGCCACGCTCGCACAGGCTGTAGCTGCTGTAGCTGTTTGCCGCGGGCAGCCATGTGTGACGCTTCCTTTCAGCCTAATGTGTGTGAATGAGGGTGGTGGAGAGGTATGAGATGTGTCAGTGATTGATGGTTCCATCAAAATGATTCTGCTTGACATTTGGAGGGTCAGCTTAATAGCTTTCCAAAAATGTAATACATAGGACAATATATGCGAGCTGTTCTACCCGAGTTGCTGAGCGATGATTGCAATTTCAAACATTGTGTGCAGGTGGGTCCTGCATCAAGGAGATGGGGGGGGTGGGGGGGGGACTAGAGGAACTATGAGTAGAGAGGTGGTTAGAGGAACGAAGGGTGAAGCATGAGAGGGAGAGAGAGAGAGTCATGATGGTTATATAGAGTGATGTGGCCGAGAGAGGGAGAGGCAGGGATGTACCCCCTGGAGCCAACACCTCCTTGATACTTGTACTGGGACTCGGGGGAATTTGCTATATCATAAGGCTGTGTGTGTGCGTGTGCGCATGTGTGTGCGCGTGTGTACATGTGCATTGTCTCAGTTTAACTGCAGCGCATGCTTTCTCAGTGTAACTGTGCCAGATGTGTGAGTGCGGTTCCCAATGTCCTGCTGTGGCTTCCTCATAAGAGAGGGGTATTCGTGTATGGTGTATCGATTATATTGACTTTTCTCACCATTGCTTGCCTCTGGATTACTTCCTGACCTTGCACATGAACTTGTGTGTACTGGAAGTAGAAATTAAAACTTGACAATCGCTGAAAACTCTGGTATTCATGTCTAACAGCATCTGAGAGATATGCATTAGAAGCCTTTATTTGTCACATGTACATTACAGTACAGTGAAATTCTTTTCTTTGCATGTAAGGTGGAGAAGAAAGGGTTAAGTGTCTTGCTTAAGAGCCCAACAGTGGCAGCTTGGGAGTGCTGAGGCTTGAACCCCGACCTTTGGGTCAGAAACCCAGAGCCTTAACCTTTGAGCCTGTTAATGTACCTGCATTGCCTGTAAATGTTCTGTAGAGTTTATAAACATTATACACATGCTCCTATGAAAAACAGTTTCCAACAGACAGGTGCGTCATGGTGACATCTTTTACAACACCTTACACTACACAAGAAGTGTCTGAAATGTACAGTTGAAAAGATATAGCAATTTAGCAAGAAACATTTGTCTGGACCTCGGTAATGGATTTTGCTCTTGAGTGCGAACTCTTGAATGAAGCTTTCTGTACGTGTTCTCTAATAACCTGTATGGCATCCCTTTGTATTTATAAAGTGTCTTTCACACACTCTGCACATCTTTTGGATCCTCATCCCATTATCCTTTCCGTATTTTGAGACACACTGGCTGACATCTACAACAGGAACACCTATACACCCACACAGGCTCACTGAAATTGGAAAAAGATCACGTGATGCTTATTCAATCCTTAACTGTCTAGTTTCACTGAACCTGCGTCCACCGTAGCCTCAAATTCCTCTTCTTCTCGACTGACTTCTCAACACACCTGTAAAGACTGGTTACTTGAATTACTTCAGCCTTCCTGGTCAGTCTCCTCTGACTTCTTCCATCAAAACAGCTGCCTCGCAGTGGATATTTATCATTGTTGTTGTTGTATTTATTTATTGCACCATTCTGTGAGAAGCCTAGGAGAGCAAGCAGTTTGTGAAATACTCAAACCAGCTTGTTTGGCACCGACATCCATACCAAAGGCAAAGTCCGAGTTCACATCCTTCCCCATTCGGATGTTTGTTGTGAACACTACCCGAAGCTCTTGACCGGTATCCGCATGATTTTATGCTCCGCGCTGCAGAACACACGATTGGCTGATTGGATGCAGGTACAGGTGTTCCTATTAAAGTGGCCAGTGAACGTGTAGTTCACCCGTATACTGCCAGATAAACTCTGGCGCTTGACAGGATCATGGAAACCATTTCAAATGCTGTTAAAGATTTCTGATCCGGCCTCATGTTTCTGATATTCGTCTTGTTTCAGGACGGACCCACTTTTCATTTTTAACATCAGGGAGGCAAGTTTAAAACCTTAGCGCGAGGACTCGTGTGTGCTTAAAGATTGAACAGGGTGAGGTTTATGGAAACGTATTCGATTGTTGATTTGTGGCCATAAATCAGTGCTGAAGCCGTTCCTCAGAATAGCACTTGCCATTACATTTTATTTATTTATTTATTTATTTTCCCAAACCCTCCCTTATAGATTTAATAAGCGCATGTTTCAAAGCCTGTGTTAAAATTGCATCATCATGCATAATGTAGTCACAGATCCTGAAACATGGCTCTTTCATAACTCTTCAGACACTCCAACTCTTCAAAAAGCTCATTTAAGTGTGGTGCCTCCCCATAGCTGAGGGTTTTTTTTATTTTATTTTAATAACGGATTACATTTGTTTTATAGGCTGGAAAGCTTGCCATGGACAGAGGATGGGCAATTAACGTGGGTGAGTTCTTTTTCATAGTCTTTAATTTTGTTTCGCCTGGAATATTCTCTTGTTACCAGGCTGTTTAGGCAATGTTAAATGGTAATGTTAGGCAGCGCTTATGTTTTCATTTGTTGGTATCTTGTGTAATTACCTCAGGTCGTTATTAAAAATTGTTATTATTTAACAAAAGCCCTGTTGTGACATAAATATAATGATTAGGATGAAATGTTCGCTAAGCTGTGCTCTGTGCTCTGAATTCGGTTTTATAAAGCATGTACAGAAACCTCAGACCTTGAGATTACCTGTATTATAGGGTTGTAAAAATCAGTAGTTCAGGTGCCTGGGGCAAGCCGAATCCGTGTCCGGGCTATTAGAGTTTTATTCATAGTAGCCTTGTGGATACGTACGTTCAGCAACCAGAGAAAGAAAGTCAACCCTACCGCCTAATGACCTTTTCAGAACAAGTTTAAATTTGGTATGTACGTTTAATCGTAACGCACTTCACGGTGCGAAGTAGAGATCGACCGATAAGCACAAAAATCCACACCGAGAGTGTTTACTGTTTGCATCCTTTTCAGCGGCTGAGAAGAGTCCGCTGTCATTATGCGGTACGAGAACGGGCTGTAGCGGCGGAATAGGAATGATCACTGACATTTTATTGTGGTATTTGGAGTGTAACATTTTGGTTCAGTTTGGATGTATGTACAGTGTCCTCCACTAATCTTGGCACCCTTGGTAAATATGAGCAAAGAAAGCTGGGAAAAATTGTTGTTATTGTTTAACCTTTTGATCTTTTGGATATCATGGATATCAAACAATTACAAACACAACACGGGTTTATCCAAAAAAAAAAAAATTTTGTTAAATATAGGTGTGCAACAGTTATTGGCACCCTTATGAATTCATATGAGAAAAATATATTTGAAGTATTTTCCCATTGATGTTTAAAACAATTTTGTACACCTGCGTGACTAGGAACAGGAAATTGTTCAACCATGACTTCCTGTTTCACAGAGGTATAAATATGAGGTAACACATAGGCCAAATTCCCTTAGTCATTCATAACAATGGGTAAGACCAAGGAATATAGCTGTGATGTGCGGCAAAAGGTTGTTGAGCTTCACAAAACGGGAAGTGTCTATAAGAAAATACACGAGCATTGAAAATACCCATTTCCACCATCAGGGCAATAATTAAGAAGTTCCAGTCCACTGGAAATGTTATGAATCAACCTGGAATTGGACGTGTGTCTATATCGTCTCAACACACTGTGTAGAGGACAAAAAATCTCCAAGGATCACAGCTGGAGAACTGCACAACTTAGTTGCGTCTTGGGGTCAGAAAGTGTCCAAAACTACAATCCGAAGTCACCTACATCACCACAAGCTGTTCCCAGCTTCGTTATCGGTCAACCTCTACTGCAAAGGTGGTGCAGTTTTTTGTAAACTTTATAAGAAGTCATAGGAAAGCAAAAAAAAAAGTCCAATCAATGGCCTCATATTGTTTTTTTGTTTGTTTGTTTTTTTTAAATATTAATTAATTTTTAAACTTTTTTTTTTTTTTTTTAAATCTTACTCAGAAAATCACCATCAGTATAGCAAACCCCAGAAGTTAAAAGTGAGCTGTGTTAACCTGGAGATTTTCTCTGCTTAGGCACACAGGTGATCTCTCTCTCTCTCTCTCTCTCTCTCTATATATATATATATATATATATATATATATATATATATATATATATATATATAATATATATATATATATAATATATATTTAAAAAAAATTGCTATGCATAATGATTCAACATAAGTTTACGTTATGCTTATATTTGGCGTATATTTATTTTAATTTGTGTCCTTAGCTGTACATTAAGACATGGAAAAGTGTTGCTGTTCACCTCCACCTGGGTATCTCCACAGTTCCACTAGCCGTGATATTCCCGATATTATTTGGGTAGTGGATTATTCCTAACACAGCAGTCACATGGAGATGTTAGTGTGTTGTGTTGGTATAGCAGCAGCATATTTTAAACACCTGAACAGGTTCAACATAAAAAAAACGTCTAGCCAGCATTGTTCCTTGGGATAAAAACGGATCTAACACACCCGCTAAACATGATTGAGCTGAATTGGATGTTTCTGAGCAGTGAAATCACCAAACTGTGCTGAATTCCAGCTTTCCAGGACTGGAGTTGCGAAGCGTTGTGTTCAGAGAAACATGTAAAGAGCCATTGTGCATGCGTTACCCAGGTGATTTGAGTTTGTTCTTGTATTGGAAAGCAGGATTGTTTTTTTTTTTCTTTTCTTAAAGCACCCCAGGGATCTCCTGAGGAGTTGTGCATGGCTGATAGCACTCGATCTGGCTTTCTGTTTTTCTCTCTCAGGAGGAGGCTTTCACCACTGTTCCAGTGACAAGGGAGGAGGTTTCTGTGCATACGCCGACATCACACTCGCTATCAAGGTACAACACAGCAAGGAATTATGTTGGAATTGGGATTTATCTGAATGATAAAAAAAAAATAATAATATCTTGCAGATGTAGCAGTAGATTAAAAGCAGTAGATGAACTGATTGTTCTCTGTTTTAGGCCATTTAACCCGTACATTCTGTTCAATACTTAGCACGGGATGTAACATAAGTAATACGTAATCATTTTTTTTGGGCAAGGTAATACAATATTTATTTCAATTATTCAATATATCTGCATGTGCATTATTAGCTAAATAAACCAATAATGTCTGTCCTCAGATAACAGACCACAGGAAGTAGGAAATGGGAAGAATGTTTTCCATATACGACTTGTCCATGTATCTTCACAGATTTTTTTTTTTTAAGTAAGTTAGTTAGTTAATGCACCATCTAGATTTAAGTCATATTTTATATATTATCTTAATATGCACTGCAAATATTTGCCAGCTAGTTCACATTAGCTGCCCAGGCAAGTCATTTGGGAGGATTTTCAAGTCTTTATAAAGAAATCAAAATATAGCCAGCTAGCGAACATGAGCTAAGCAGACAGGTCTTCTGAGAGGATTTTAACTCCTATTCATGGCCATACATAAGCTTCACTAATGTTGAAGGATTTGTCCCACCTGCTTCAGTCTACAAGCAGACCTATCTGAGATAAACAGTATTATGGATTCTCCTTGTACGCCACGGCTCAAATCGTCCCACAGAGTTCATGTGAAAGAAATGTGACCGGGAATATATTAGCCCTTTTTATTTTTAAGACCAGTCATTAAAGAGTTGTTTCACCAAAATACATAAATATCCCAGACATGAGTCGTTCTCTGTTTTGCCCTCCTCTCCCACGTACAGTGGTGCTTGAAAGTTTGTGAACCCTTAAGTTTCTAGATTTCTGCATAAATATGACATAAAACATCATGAGATTTTCTCACCAGTCCTAAAAGTAGATAAAGAGAACCCAATTAAACAAATGAGACCAAAATATTATACTCGGTCATTTATTTATTGAGGAAACTGACCCAGTATTACATATCTGTGAGAGGCAAAAGTATGTGAACCTCTAAGGTTGGCAGTTCATTTGAAGGTGAAATTAGAGTCAGGTGTTTTCAATGGGGTGAGAATCAGGTGTGTGTGAGTGAGTGAGCGCCCTGATTTGTTTAAAGAACAGGGATCTATCGGCGTCTGATCTTCAGAACACATGTTTGTGGAAATGCATCATGGCGTGAACAAAGGAGATTTCTGATTGTTGGCATAACTGTACACACAAACACGGCATCCCTTTTCTTGTGAAACTGTAAAATCCTGGCCCTTGTGTGTTTTCTCTCCTCAGTTTCTGTTCGAGCGAGTGGAGGGGGTCTCCAGGGCCACCATCATTGATCTGGATGCTCATCAGGTGAGCGGCTGTAACGTTTTGAGATGCTGCAAAGGAATTGACACTATAGACAGAATAATACCTCCTGTTCAGCACTGCAGTCAATTGGACTGTCCTTTGCCCATTCATTTCCCCCTACATTACATCTGCACCAGTCCTTACCATGGAAAACACTATGATATTCTTTTTTTTCATCCTTTCATACCTTATTTGATATTGCTTATTATATATGCAATGCAGATCAAGCTTTCATTGTGCCATTACAGTAATCGCAGGATAATTACTGTATAATAATTACAAGAAGGACGACATTTAAATACGTATGGCAGTTTTTCCAGCGATCGAGTTAGATACTTTAATAGGAACACCTGTACGTTGTATTTGAGGTGTAGTACAGAAAGTTTCCAGAGTAACACGATGTTTTGGATAAATGTCCTTCATCAGCTGTGCAAGCAAAGTGCTTCTCAGGCTGGAGCAGGTGAGCTCAGTAGATATTGTTGATGGTTGTTGAGGAAAATAGCCGGGGCTGAGAGTGTGGATGAGCTCTTTATCCTACGTTTGCTCACTTGATTGCTTCCGTAATAACAACCATCGCTGAAAACGGAGACGTCATTAATGTTATGTCCATCACCGTTGAAGTGTCTCAGCACTCCCGAAGTTGGCTTACAGTGGATATAAAAAGACAGGCAATTAAAAAAAAAAAACAAACAAACCTGGTTACACACATCTTACCTACTACGTCATTGAAGCACCTCTTGCCTGTAATACAGCACTCAGTCTTTATGTGTAGGAGTCCTGAAAAAGAAAGAAACGTCCAGTGTACTAACAACCAGACGTCAAACAGGTCGGCCGAGGAAAACAGCAGCAATTGATGACCGAAACATCGTGAGAACTGTGAAGAAAAATCCAAAAACAACAGTCAGTGACATCACCACCAACGTCCACAGGGCAGGGTCGCGAGTGTTTCACAAGCCATTGTTTGAAGTAGGCTTCAAGTGCAGAAATATAGAGGCCATACAATACAACACAATACAACTTTATTGCCAACTGAGGTTGAAATTTCTCTTTGACTTCACCAGCAATATAAAAAACATATACAAGACAGCACGATGGTAAAACCAACAAGGTAACACAAATAAGATAGAATATACAGATACGAAGGAATTTAATGGCAGTATTGAAACATCTACAAGTGTTCTTTCACTTCGAGTCTTTAAAAAAGTCATTTAACCTTATTATTATTATTATTATTATTATTATTATTATTATTATTATTAATATATCCAATCACAGTTACTAAAAATGATCTTTTGTAAATATTCATTTTTGTACTAGGCATTACATAGCATCTTCTGGAAGGTAGTAGAATAAACTGGTCAAACATAGGATGGGTGGTATCTTTTAGAATACACTGCTTTTTCGACACATCTTCAGATGTACAACTCTTTACAGTTAAGGAGCTTGTACCAGGGTGTTATAGGTCAGCACACTCTCAACGTCCAGTATGCTCTGACTACACCAAAACTAATAATTTTCCCAATTAGGAACTTACATTCTGTGCATCCTTTAAAAATGTAATTAGTGTTGTCTAAGAAACTCTGTTCACTATACATATATGTACCAAGCTATGTGAATGATCAATCACCTCAATGGGATGATTGTTTATCATTACAGACGCAACTGTAACCCCCTGCTTAGTATTATTAATTACCGATTGCCTGGTTTTATTTACTGTATGTTTAATATCAATGCACTGCTGTTACACTAGCACAGTAGTTCCTCAACATATTTAATATATTCAGCTGAGCCCTTTGTATTGTCCTTCTGAAGGAAGCCCACCATATCATCAGCATATTTAAAAAGGTTAAAATTAGGATTACAAATGATCAAATTATTAATATAAAAAGTAAGTAATATAGGTGATAGGACACAGCCCCGGGGAGCCCCCTGTATTAACAAGATATTCATCTGACAGCTGATCATTGTACCATACCCTCTGTGGTCGATGCAGTAGAAAGTCTTTAAAGCATAGTACCAGGTATCCGTTAACACCCACAGATCTCAAGCGTTCGTACAAAATATTGACTCTCATTGTATGAGATGTCTGATGTAAAATCTAAAAATAGGATTTTGGCATATGCCACAAAATCCAAACCGATGATAAGAATCAGAAAGCCAGATTTTGCAGGGATTCACAAAGAAATACAGAGATGAACCACCAAAGTTCTGGAACCAAGATTAACCTCGACGTGATGGAAAGGCCAAAGTTTGGAGAAAGAAAGGATGTGCTCATGATCCAAAACACACAAGCTCAGCAGTCAAGCATGGTGGAGGTAGTGTCATGGCTTGGGCTTGCACGGCTGCTTCTGGAACAGGCTCACTAATCTTCATTGATGATGTACCTCATGATGTAACAGCAGAATGAATTCAGAAGTCTACAGAAACATTCTGTCTGCCAATTTACAGAGAAATGCATTCTATATAATTGAGAGAAACTTCATCATGCAGCAAGACAATGATCCAAAACACACTGCCATCACAACAAAGGACTTCATCAGGGGGAACAGTGGAAGGTTTTAGACTGGACAAGTCAATCACTAGACCTTAACCCAACTGAGCAGCATTACACCTCCTGAAGAGGAGACTGAAGGGAGAAACCCCTCAAAACAAACCACAACCGAGAGAGGCTGCAGTACAAGCCTGGAAAAGCAACACAAAAGAAGAATGCCATAGTTTGGTGATGTCCGTGGGTCACCAGCTTGATGCCGTTATTGCAAGCAAGGGACCTGCATTCAAATATTATGTGTCATTTACTTTAATTTACTTTGCCTGTCTGGTATTTTTGCTTACCTAAAAATTGTGGGGTCTGCCACCTCAGGTGCCATGTTCTAAGTTGTTACACACATCTAAATGTAAATATCAGGAAAACAAAGTCGGAAGTGCGTAGGATATCTTGTACGCTGTAGCATGATAATTTTCCTTCACTAGAGGCAAGACGCCCAAACCTGTTCTAGCATGACGACGCCCTCAAAAAGCCTGCTCCATTAAGACGTGGTTTGCCAGGTTTGGAGCGGAGAAACTTGATTGGTCTTCACAGAGGCCTCCTCGCCCGATCAGTGCCTGACCTAACTAATGCGCTTGAGGCTGAATGAGAAAGCCTTCCAAGAAGAGTGGAGGTTATTACACCAGCAACGCGAGGCTAAATCTGTAACGGGATGTTAAAAAAGCACACATGGGTGTGATTGTTCAGGGTACACAAACATATAATCTATACATACGTATGTATAGACAGACAGACAGATAGATATGACATATTGTAACAGCATCTATCAATGCTCAGGTTCTATTCCAGTGGCATGTTTCATAAACACAAGGCGGGTGTGTGTGTGCGCGCATATCAACTCTGCACATGATCTTGCATACCGTTCTTGCATTCTTTGCTGGGTCAATAATAAATAAATAAATAAACAAACAAATAAATAAATAATCAGCTATTCGTCCTCTGTTAATGTCGCCGTGCTTGGACAGTTTTTGCGCTTTCCAGTTGCTCTAGCATGGCAGATTTACTTCATTTACAAATGAGCGCGTTGGGAATAATCCTTCACTAGCAGCCACTGGCTCTGCTGTTCATTTAGAGACTGGCATATCACAAGTCACCTGAAACCACACACGAGTGATTAAGACCGTAGGAGACTCATGTGTCACCTCAGGATTTTTACTTATTTATTTCTGAAGAGAGAGAGGGAGAGGGCGAGATATATAAAATTATATAAATTCTTAATACGTACAGTGCCATGAGATCTAACTTTTCTCACCAGGTAACACATCTATGAGATTTAAACAGTATCTAGCCTCTGACTTTTCCAAGGGGGAGTAAAACACGATTGGAAAATAATCCACGCTGCTTATTTTTTCCATAACGGCATGTGCCAAAGTGATTTATTCCTCGCGTTAGGATTACACCACAGTTATTTGCCAGAAATTTCCATTTGAAATTTTATAATGAATGACGCTTTGTGCTTTCAACTGTTCGTAGTTCCATTTAATGCCGTGGAACATCTGCAAAACACGCTCCTGTTATCACTTACATTCTGCCAGCTGTAAACAGTCTCTTCTTCATTAGCCATTTGAAGAAAAGTCATTAATTAAGAGAGTGGAAATGCAGCCAAGACACAATACGCAGCTTGTCATTTGCCGAGAAACAACAAAGAGTAAACTCCTCCGTCCTGAAAAGTTTGGCGTGGTGGAAAAACTTCAAAGTTTCTCTGTCTGCTCCATCCATCATGGGGGGGGAAAAGGCCATTGAAACACCACTGCTGACCAGATATTATTTATATACTTATTAGACACGTGTCGTTTACTTGTTCAGTATTAGACGCTGACTATGGCTTATGTTTGACACGTTTCTACAGATTGTTAATCTTGCAGTAGTGTCCGCGTGAGATGCTCAGCTCGCTGACCGTCTGATGTATACTCTACACTCATGTAGTCAGTTACAATCTCGTTAGCTAATGATGGATGCGTTCTCTTCTCTTCCGTGCTTTGCTTTTTTTCATCACTCCAATGGAGAAACAAACATCAGAACACTGTGACAGTAATGAGCTTTCCAGGGAAAGGTAAAAAAAAAAAAAAAAAAGTTTGTGAGATGTTTTGTTTAAACCAATTAGTGGCAAGTAAATGTGATATCCTTGTAGGTTTGCTGATGTTTTCACAACCGTCTCCCCTGTACATCAAGCAAAAACAACCCTATAGGGTTGATCATTTGTCCGGTCAGTCGGAAAGCCTCTTCCGATGACAGTAAGTGGCTCTTAGGCACATTGACTGATGAAAACTATAAGAGAAGTTATATAGGAGGGAGGTTAAGGAATTGTGCATAGAAAAGCATGGGCTACGGACTGTAATTTTAATCCTATGTATAAAGTGGGCCTACATGGATATTTACCTGATTAAATAGCCATTGAGTGTCAGTAAAAAGAACATTAATAACCTTGAAAATATGTGAATAATTAAAATGGATTTTGAAGACCTGAAGCTGCCCATACAGTGTTCAACAGTCTGTAATGAGACATGAGGTCTGTAATAGGATGAAATTTTCCAGTAGCATCATGTCCTGAAGTCTTTTATTCCTCTTAGTCCACAGCAGTTTGGCAAACATTTACAGTTATTTAAAAATGTAGTTCAAAAATGACACGTTATACTAGATACTAGGCATGTAACAGTATGATGGATACACCACAATACGGCATATATACCTCAGGATATGGCGTATATACCCCAGGATACGGCGTATATACCCCAGGATATGGCGTGTATATACCCCAGGATATGGCGTGTATATACCCCAGGATATGGCGTATATACCCCAGGATACGGCGTGTATATACCCCAGGATATGGCGTATATACCCCAGGATACGGCGTGTATATACCCCAGGATACGGCGTATATACCCCAGGATACGGCGTATATACCCCAGGATATGGCGTGTATATACCCCAGGATACGGCGTGTATATACCCCAGGATATGGCATATATACCCCAGGATACGGCATATATATACCCCAGGATACGGCGTGTATATACCCCAGGATATGGCGTGTATATACCCCAGGATATGGCGTGTATATACCCCAGGATACGGCATATATACCTCAGGATATGGCGTGTATATACCCCAGGATATGGCGTGTATATACCCCAGGATACGGCGTATATACCCCAGGATACGGCGTATATACCCCAGGATACGGCGTATATACCCCAGGATACGGCGTATATACCCCAGGATACGGCGTATATACCCCAGGATACGGCGTATATACCTCAGGATACGGCGTATATACCCCAGGATACGGCGTATATACCTCAGGATACGGCGTATATACCTCAGGATACGGCGTATATACCCCAGGATACGGCGTATATACCCCAGGATACGGCGTATATACCTCCAGGATATGGCGTATATACCCCAGGATTTGGTGTATATACCTCAGGATACGGCGTATATACCCCAGGATATGGTGTATATACCTCAGGATACGGCGTATATACCCCAGGATACGGCGTATATACCTCCAGGATATGGCATATATACCCCAGGATTTGGTGTATATATCTCAGGATACGGCGTATATACCCCAGGATATGGTGTATATACCTCAGGATATGGCGTTTCTCGATTCAATAATTCTCTGTATCGAATGATGCATTCAGCAGTCTCCATAATAACGTACGCTATTCTTCAGAAAATGCTGGTTATATTCTGTGAGAGGTAATAAACATAATCACTCCCTCCTCTGAAACGCTAACTTCTTTATTTCAAGTCAGGAGAGGCTACAAGGGTTTAAATAAAGACACACCTCCTAAGCACACTGTTTTTTATTCAAACACCAAGACACACTCATGCTCGCTCTCTCTCTCTTTCTCTATGCTGCTGCTGCTGCTTTGAGACAGCATTTTCTGGCTGATTATATCCGGATTAAAGACATTGCTACAGAGCTCCCTGACTCAGACACACCTCATGCACGTCACACTAGCAGGGGTGGGATGTGGTGGAATTTAAGTCAGTTAAGATGCAAAGAAAAATGAGAGAAATGTGTTTTTTTTTTTTGTTTTTTTTTCCCCATTTTCAGCGTCTATATTTTTTTGTGCTAAATTCCGGTCTTTTTGTGTAGATTTTGAGATGACGTTGGGGTGGATTTTTTTTTCCAGAGTCCTGGCAACCCTGCACTTCATTGAAGGCTTGGCCAGATACTTAATGTTTAATTAGCCGTGTTTAATTTTGTCACTTTCTAATGCACAGCTTTGTTTCGACATATGGAAACACATACGTGTCTTTTAAGTTTGTTATTCTACTTTTTGAAATGTTGAATGTTTTAATCAACTGAAAATTCGAAACCTGAGGCACAAATTCAGGCCGTTTTAAAAACGGATCATATCGAGTCAACACTGTTTTGAGTTTTGAATTGAATTTTGTGTATCATTGCATCGTTTAACATTTCCTGTTATCGCTTATGTTATGGCAGCTGTATACAACCGGGCGGTTGTGACTCAGGTGGTAGAGCGGGTTGTCCACTAATCGTAGTGTTGGCGGTTCGATTCCCGGCCCACGTGACCCCACATACTGACGTGTCCTTGGGCAGGACACTGAACCCTAAATTGCTCCCGATGGCAAGTTAACGCCTTGCATGGCAGCTCCTCGTGTGTGTGTGTGTGTGTGTGTGTGAATGAGAACCAGTATAAAGCGCTTTGGAACCGCTAAGCTTAAAATGGTGCAGACCATTTACCAGCTGTAAACAGTCGCTCCATCACCAACCTCTCTTTATTTCCCCCCTTGAAGTTAACAATACAAAAAAGCAGTTACCAACAAACCAGAAACTCCTCTGTCCTGAAGACATTCGCATGGCAGAAAACTTCCTGACCATTACAAGCTCTGACACTGGAGACTCCTTCCATAAATGGTAAATAAACGTCTCCTCACAGAACGCTTTATAACGTTTATGACGTTTTTCTTGGTTAAATAATGACATTCTGTTTAAGGGTAGCTTTAGATTATGTGGAGCGTTGGCCATACAAGACCCTGTCATAGAGCTGTTACAGAAGCAAAGATGGCATTAGATCAAGTGCATTATTATCATCATAAATCTGTGGTTTTAATTCTAGCTGGGACTACTGTCAGAGCTGCTCTTTATCAGCACATCCTCTCAATCAAATTAGAGAAATCAACAGTGCTATGCAATGGGTAATTACGATTCACACTTCTTTGACCAGTGTCAGTGTTTGTTTATTGAACATTTACATGTTTATTGTAGAACACAGCAATCAGTAATCATACCTAATGTCTTTAACAGGGGAGAAAATTGTGACGCAGGTGCCGTCTTTATTTGCGATAATAGCATGTTTTAAAGGGGTTTTAATGTGTAATTATTCGCTACAGTAACTTGTTTTGTGTCAATATGGACCAGGGAGTGGATTGTTTTCTGTTATTTTTCTTAATCTTTGCCACACAGGCAATTGGTATCTTAGCTTCTATTTAACTGTACCCCGTCACTGTAATGGCTCTGTTAATGAGGCAGGCCATTTAATGGAGTTTGCATGGACGATGGGCTGCACACTTTCTCTGTGTTTTGGCTTCTGTCCACAGAAGTGCCATAAGCAGTTTGAATCATAGCTTGATTATAATTATGGTCTTTTGCTTATCGATGAAGACAAGGTGGAAGTGAATCAATGCACACACAGAGTAAATAATTCATGAAGGCCCACAAGTCCAAATGTGCTCGTGGGCTTATAAACAGGCATGAAAGCGCTGTCTCAGCTCTGCTCAGAAGGCTGTAGAGAATACAGAGAGGCACAAAGCTGGCATTAAAATGCCAATTAACCAACCAGAATTATGGCATGTTATTTCAGGAAATGATCTCTGCTGGCAAAGTACTTTGCATATTTGAATTTATAAGCGCTAGTTAGATTAGATGAAAAAATTAATTGATCACGATCTGTATGAACAATGATAAATTGTTCGCATTAGGACGCGTCATGGCTGGTAGAACAGACCAGCGTGGATCTCCGAGCACTGAGCCTACGGTGTTACATGGGTTCACCCAGCTGTCATCTTTGGAAGATTCAATATATCAAGCTTGTGTTAAAGCCATCTAGCTTGAAGTGTGAAGTGGTGCAATCCATAAACATTATCCACATCAGCCACATGTTGAAACCGATGAAAAGCCGATAAAATCACGATTAGCCTGAAGACTGGTAGGATTTTCGGCAGAGAGCCAGGATAGGACTTGGCGCGTGCTTGTTTTTATGGGTCCATGTACCAATTCATGAATGACTGACTTGAGAGTGAGAGTCTTGTATAAGAACGTGTCTAGGATTCCTGCAGTTTACTATTCTGCGAATGAGTTACGGTGCGCAAAATGCTCTCAGTCCATTCACATAACTATTTTATAGTTATTGTGGCAGCTTCTGTCATCACACCGCCATTACACAACTCCTTTGATGGCTGCTGCTTAGCCTTGGGGCAGATCAGGAGTTGAAAAATAGCCAAGAACGATAAAACTCACCACAGGTCCATCTGACAGGTTCATCATGTGCTATAAATAGTGTTTGGGCCATAGAGCCTGTAGGTGATTCAATGCTTTATATGTAATAGCACCAGTCTCCCGTTTGCATCACCAGGGGGGAGCTTTCTGTCTGTATTGGTTCACCTCTAACTGTCCAGGACAGCACTGGGATTAAAAGTTCATGACCTTTAGCCCAATTGTATGCAGAAAATTAACATTTCCCCCTGTTTGAGATTTCCGTTTCTTCCAGTCAACGGATTCCATGCTGTGATTAGAGAATGTGACCAAAATAAGATCTCTAGGATTCTTTTTCATCAGCATTTAAAACGTAAAAGCAGATCAGCGCTTCTATTTTCTGCTGACGGACGTAACTAGGCTGCCCTTATTTTCCCTATCCAAAGATACATTTTTGATAGCCTTCACATTTAAGTTGGTTTAAACAGTATCCCGTTACTCTGTTGATGCAGGTGATTAGAGGGGCTGTGTGGGTGTATATTCCTGCTGTTGGAAGCTGAATAGCGTTTTCCTGTTTCGTTGCATGGATTGAGCTTTGAACAGAATGGGATTGTGTCCCTAATGTGTGTTTTTGTTCTCATAATTAACCAGGAGTCTCTCACAAGCTTAGAGACGGGGGATAATGAGGAGAGTTGGAGGTTTGCGTGACGCATCTGTGATCAGACGGGAAATGCTCATCATGCATCTAACCATCAGTTATACGTTACAAAAAAGTAGTGCAATTTTTTTTTTTTTTTTTTTTCCCCCCCCAGCTGTTGTGTACAAAGAGGTACACTGTCAGTATTGTCTGAGAGTTTGGGGATTCATTAGGATCGAGACAGAGAGAACATGTTCAACAGAATTCATGTTACTGCAATAATAAACAAAAAGAAGTTCCTGTAGGGAGAACTTCTCAAAAACACCTGAGGGTTTTGTCTAAAGTGCGAAGCAGTACTGCACACAGTTTTGTTTTAATGAATGAGCTTTTCCTCCAGTATTGGCAGTTTATACAGCACATCAAAGAGCACAAAGTAATTAAAATCTGTCCTAGTGGCACAAAGCTCCTATGGCAAAGTGGCCTGCTATGTCTGCTCATTCATCATCGCCCCAGATTATACAGGCTTCATTAGGATTGTTGGTATCACAGTCCAGGCTTTTTTTTTCTAAGCAATCAGGGAAGGAATTTCATTTCATGTTAGTTGTATTGGACCATGGCTGTATGGTATATTATGTACTGTGGCTTAGGGCAGTAGATCTCAACTCCAATCCAGTCTGCAGTCTGGACTTCTCATCATGACCTATCCTTCTATGGAAAAAGTAAGTACACCCTTGGTCTCAGACGCTAGTATTGCCCCCTTTAGCAGAAATTACTTCTTGTTGGCGGTTTGCATAATTGTCCACCAGGCTTGCTGGAATTTCTGACCACTCTTCCATGCAGTATTCTTTCAGTTGCAAGTGGTTTGAGGGTTTTTGTTGCCTGTGCTAACCGTTTCAGTGGGATTCAAATCCGCGCTTTGACTCGGCCGTTCCGTATTTCTCCATTTCTTCTTTTTTTTTTTTTTTTTTCCTTTTTTTCCCGTTCCTTGGTGGATTTGCTAGTGTGCTTAGGGCCATTATCATGTTGAAAGGTCCACTTTCGGTTCAACTTTAGGACAGATGGCCTCACATTATCTTCAAACTCGCCTACTATAGGCCTGTAGTGGGGAAAAACACATGCATCTCGGCTACTATATAGAAGGTAAGTACGCGGTTTGGGACGCAGCCCACGGCTTCAAGCAGTCGTCTATTTGCACGTACAGCATGACAAATAATTAACCGCACTTGAAGTTTTCGTAAAAATTTTAAATAAAAACACCCAGAACTGTATACGGTACCGTAACAAAGACCAACTGTATGTCGATACGTGAAATTCTGGAGGGACGTCGGACGGCGTGGCGCGGTGACGTAATGACGTGTGTTCTATAACACGTAGAACCTGAACATGAAAGGAGTATTCTAGAAGTGACTCATGTAAACAAATTAATCACAATATTGTCTTAGTCAGAGTAAGGTCCATAATTAGATCACTGCTGTCCATGTAAACGTAGTCATTGTTGCATGCTGCGCCTGCGTCAGACTCATGCTGGGTGTGTGGACAGCATTTATCACGAGTTTTACAAACCACTGCACAAAGGGGTCTCACCAGATACTGAAAGCAAAGGTTCACATACATTTTCCTCTCACAGATATGTAATATTGGATCAGTTTCCTCAATAAATAAATGACCAACTCTAATATTTTTGTCTCATTTGTTTAATTGGGTTCTCTTTATTTACTTTTGGGACTTGTGTGAAATTTTTGTTTTAGGTAATGTTTATGCAGATATATAGAAAATTATAAATTCAAGCACCTGTGTGTGTGTGTGTGTGTGTGTGTGTGTGTGTGTATACAATTGTCTTTATTGTTTAGCCTTTTGATCTTTGTTCAAAAAAATCACAAAAATACTCTGCTCTCATGGATATCAAACAATTACAAACACAAACCAGGTTTAAAGACAAATCTTTCTTAAATATAGGTGTGCAACAATTTTTGGCACCTCTGTGAATTCATATGAGAAACATATTTGAAGTATATTCCCCATTGATATTTTACATTTTTTAGAACACCTGGGTGACTAGTAACAGGAAATTGTTCAACCATGACTTCCTGTTTCACAGAGGTATAAATATGAGGTAACACATAGGCCAAATTCCCTTAGTCATTCATAACAATGGGTACGACCAAGGAATATAGCTGTGATGTGCGGCAAAAGGTTGTTGAGCTTCACAAAATGGGACGTGTCTATAAGAAAATACACGAGCATTGAAAATGTCCATTTCCACCATCAGGGCAATAATTAAGAAGTTCCAGTCAACTGGAAATGTTATGAATCATCCTGGAATTGGACGTGGGTCTATATCGTCTCAACACACTGTGAAGAGGACAAAAAATCTCCAAGGATCACAGCTGGAGAACTGCAGAAGTTAGTTGTGTCTTGGGGTCAGAAAGTTTCCAAAACTACAATCTGAAGTCACCTACATCACCACAAGCTGTTTGGAAAGGTTTGAAGAAAAAAGCCTCTACTCTCATCCAAAAACAAACTCGAGTCTTCAGTTTGCAGACACTACTGGAACTTCAAATGGGATCGGGCTCTATGGTCAGATGAAACCAGAATAGAGCTTTTTGGTAATAAACACCAGAGGTGGTTTTGGAGCACACAGAGAGGTAGCCGTATGGAAAAGTACCTCATGCCCACGGTTAAATATGGTGGTGGATCTTTAATGTTTTGGGGCTGTTTTTCTGCCAGAGCAACTAGACATGTTGTTAGGATACATGGCATCATGGACTCTATCAAATATCAACAGATATTAAATGAAAACCTGACTGCCTCTGCCAGAAAGCTTCAAATGGGCCGTGGTTGGATCTTCCAGCAGGACAATGATCCAAAACATCATCAAAATCAACACAAAAATGGTTTACTGACCACAAAATCAAGGTCCTGCCATGACCATCCCAGTCCCCTGACCTGAACCCCATAGAAAACCTGTGGGGTGAACTGAAGAGGAGAGTCCACCAGCGTGGACCTTGAAATCTGGAGAGATTCTGTATGGAGGAACGCTCTCAGATCCCTCGCCATGTATTCTCCAACCTCATCAGGCATTATAGGAGAAGACTCAGAGCTGTTATCTTGGCAAAGGGAGGCAGCACAAAGTTGACTAAAAGGGTGCCAATAATTGTTGCACACACATTTAACAATTTTTTTTTTTTTTAATGAACCTATGTTTTGTTTGCAGTTGCGTGATGTCCATGAGAGCAGAGTATTTTTGTGAATTTTTTGAACAAAAGCTCACAGGCCTTCCCTTCTTAGAACAAGAATAGACGAGTTTCAGGAGAGAAATGCTGACGCTCCAGATACTCAACTAGCCTAAAGGAGGCCACTTTTATTGTTAGTTTTGTCAGCGCAGCAGTTTTCAACTATGCTAATATAATTGCAAAAGCGTTTCCTAATGATCAATTAGCCTTTTACCGTGATAAACCTGGATTAGCTCTCACAATGTGCTGTTGGAACACAGGTGTCGTGGTTGCTAAAAATAACCTTCTTTACGCCGATGTAGGTATTTCATTAAAAAATCATCAGTTTCCAGCTGTAATCATTTACAACATTAGCAATATCTAGACTGTATGTTTGATCAGTTTAATGTGGGTTTGAGAAAGAAAAAAAAAAGAGTGTTTTTTTTCAAAACCAAGGGAATTTCTAAGTGACCCCAGACCTTTGATTGGTAGTGTATGTATGCCATGTGGATAAGAGAAGTCAGGGGAAAATGGCCGGATTGGTTTGAGCTGCCAGGAAGGATATAGTAACTCGTATACGGTAATCACTCTTTATAGCTGTGGTTAGCAGAAAAGCATATCAGCATGCACAAAACATCGAACCATGAGGTGTTGGGCTACAAGATCACTTCAGGTTCCACTCCTGTCAGCCAATACCGGAATCTGAGGCTATCATGGGCACAGGCGCATAAAAACCGGACAGTTGAAGATTAGAAAACAATCTCCTGGGCTTTCTCTAATATTCAACTGTCCAGTTTTCAGGCGCTGGGCTCTCTGATGAACAAGGCATTTCCACCCACAGAACTGTCGCCCAAACACTAGAGACTGTTGTGTGTGAGAATCCCAGTAGATCATCAGTTTCTGAAAAAACTCAGAACCCCATCTAAAGCCCATCTGGCACCAAAAACTGTGCCGTGGTTAAGGCACAGAGCTCACACTTTTCCCCATTCTGATGTTTGATGTGAACATTAACTCAAGCTGTTGACCTGCATCTGCATGATTGTATGCATTGTGCTGCTGCCACATGATTGGCTGATTGGATAACTGCATAAATGAGCAGGTGTTCGTATTAAAGTGGACAGTGTCTCTGTGTGTATAACCATCTGTGTGTATAGCTTTAAAGCAATAACATGTTTTTTAAAAAAAGTATTTAAATGTATTAAAAGTCAAAACTGAGTCTCTCATTTGTTTAAGTATGCACAGCTTTTATTCAGTGCTTTGTCGAAGCAGTAAGGTGAAAACCGGCAAAAACTGAAGGGGTGTGAATAACTGTTTGTTTGATCATAATCTCAGTGTTCGATAAGCCGAACTGGATTCACTTTTTGCATTGTGAACTGTTATGTATTTTGCCCTCTCGTTTCGCTCTCCAGGGAAATGGACATGAGAGGGATTTCTTGGATGACAGACGGGTTTATATAATGGACGTCTACAATCGGCATATCTACCCTGGGGATGGATACGCCAAGAGTAAGTGCTCAATGCTTCAATCTTAACATCACATCACACAAAGGGATTATCTGAAGATGGCTGTACTGCTGTGATATGAAAAACTGTCATCCTGTATGAAGACACTTTGAGCGATTCTGCACAGTTACGATCAGCATTTGCATATGCAATTAGTCAGAGAGAGAAACCAGGAACTCAGACCTTACTTTCAGTTATGAAACGGTGCATTTCCTCTCCTGAAGGGGGCAGTGTTTCTCACTGTTTTATTTAATGTTATGTTGCTTTCATTGTCTTGCAAAAGTGTTTATATTCTCGTGTGGCAAGATATACACCGATCGGCCATAGCATTAAAGTGAATACTTTTGATTATTGTTTCAATGGCACCTGTCACCTGGTAGGATATATTCACCAGCAAGTGAACAGTCAGTTCTCCAAGTTGACGTGTTGGATGCAGGGAAAATGGGCAAGCGTAAGGATCTGAGCGTCTCTGACAAGGGCCAAATTGTGATGGCTCGACGACTGAGTCCGAGCATCTCCAAAACAGCAGGTCTTGAGGGGTGTTCCCGGTATGCAATGGTTAGTACCTACCAAAAGGGGTCCAAGGAAGGACAAGCGGTGACAGGGTCACAGGCGCCCAACCGGTGTGCATGTGGAGTGAATCTAGCCTTTCTGGTCCGATCCCACAGAAGAGCTCCTGAAGCACGAATTGCTGAAAAAGTTCATGCTGGCTGTGTTCGAAAGGTGTCAGAACACACAGTGCATCACAGCCTGCTCCATATGGGGCTGCGTAGCCGATACGAGTGTGTGATACGAGACAGTTTTGATGTTCTTACATCATTCTTCACTAAGCTGAGAAATAAACAGCAACAATACCAACAACATAATAATAGTAGTAATACTATTACTATTTATAACTACATATAAAAATGTTCATTTTTATATGTAGTTATAAATGTAAAACTACATTTAAAAGGCAGGACAACATGTTTTACCATGTGAATTGGAAAAAAAACAAGAGTTTTAAAAATATAATAATAAAAATACAATAAAATAATAGCAGTGACAGAAATAAGAACATAATGACGATGTAAAGCAAATTGTAAAAGCTAGTTACATGCTAATGTGAAGAAAAATATGTATTATTAATTTTATTATTATTTATTTTAAGCCTAATAAATGTTTAATGGTTATGTGTTTCCGATCTTTGGTGCAAAACAAAAGGCTGTTTTTTAAGCCAAGTGAAATGATGCTAAAACCACTCTAATATAATATAATGTCTAGTACATGATAAACACCATGTAGTACCCCTTTCTTTTAATGTTTTCCACACTCCAGCATGCCAGTACTGCATTATGTGCGTCCTGTTTATAAGCTGATTAGCTTCATCGGGTGTTTTGGAACAGAGAAGACAACAAAATATTCAGCATTGAGGTACACTGTACTTCAGGACTAGCTCCACTGGAATATATGTACTATGCATTAATTAAACCATTACAAGACGTGATCATTAAGACACATAACAATAGTTAATACTGTTTTTGTGTGTGTCATGATGGTGCACAGTGGCTCCGCTAGCATGGTCACCCCACAACACCCGACTCGGAGTTTTGCATGTTCTCCCCAGGTGTTCGTATGGGCTTATTCTAGGTTCTCCGGTTTCCTGCCATGGATTGGTGACTATATATTGCCCCTGGGGTGTGTATAATGCCTTGTAATGGACTGGCATGCCAGGTATTCCTGCCTCGTATCCAGTGTTCCTGTGAAGGGCTCCAGATCCATTTATTAAACCCGGTGGACTTGAGACGTTTTCACCCTAACGTATATTAACTCTACTGTGCGTCACGAATGCAGTGTAGCTCTGTGCTAGCACTGAGTGGCAGCATATACATTATTCTATATTCTTCTCCACACACTCACCCTGTCAATTTCAGTGAATGTCGTTTCTTTTTTTTTTTTTTTTTCCTTTTCTTTTCCCCCCAACATTTCCAGTCTTTATTTTCTAAACAAAAGCTCTATTCTGTGAATATATGAATAAGTTTGTCTGTCAGTCCTACATATTCATTAGAAAGTGCAGTCTGGGTTCCCAAGATAAGGTGTGTTGGCTTAGTTTCTCTTTGTTTTTCCTCACTTCCTTTTCGTGACGTTTTCCTCCTGTGACATAGCATAATGTGTAAATGAAAAGTACCTTGCTTTTCAGAAACGGTTTTCCACGTTTTCGTGACTTCATCTGCGCTGAAACACAAACGAGAGGTTAATTAGGTCTTGAAAGTGTTTAAAAGTGCTTTGTCTCCATGCTATTATACAGTGCTTCGTTTCGGATGTCCCAGTAATCCAGGTCATCTCGTCTCATTTTATCATTGGCCATATGTGTAAAAAGTATGAAAACATTAACATGCAGATCCACTTCTTGTATGAGAACGACTTTACTTTTTTTTTTTTTGTATTTTCATACGAAAATCAGCAATCAGAGAGGTTATTTCAGAAAGAGTGATAACATTTATTTAGGGTAGTCGTTTGTACTGTAAGGGTGGCATGAGGGGTGTAGCATGTAGCTTTGTCGCCTCACTGTTCAGCTAAAATTGTTACTGAAGGAGAATGAATTAGTGAATGAGTAAATGAAGCTGAAAACTGAGATGGAAGACTAACTGGACCGTGTGTGTGTGTGTGTGTGTGTGTGTGTGTGTGTGTGTGTGTGTGTGTGTAGGGGCCATTAAGAGGAAAGTGGAGCTGGACTGGGGCACAGAAGACACCGAGTATCTCCCGAAGGTGGAGCTCCACTGTGAGGGCACACTGAATGAGATCAGACCTGACATTATTGTGTACAATGCGGGTACTGATATTCTGGATGGTGATCCTCTTGGAGGTCTTGCCATTTCCCCTCAGGTACTCAACCCAGTGATTATAGTCATCTTTATTTCGACTATTTGAGGGGAAGTCGTTTCACAATAATTTAGCTGTATGCCAAGGTGATTTTATTGAACCAGCTCTGTTAGGTTTTCTATTTCAAATACGGTTAGATTATGTAACCAGATTTAATATTAGATTCATTTTCCAGGTAAAGTATTTGGTTGGATATAAATATAGAGGCGATATTGAATTAGATTTCTGCACGAGGAGCTGTTTCTTCATTCAGTTCTAACAGACAAAGTTTGAGTACATGAAGGAAACTTTTCTCAGTGTTTACCGAAAAACACAAAGGGTGGTAAAGGCCAAGAGTGTTGAATCAGGACCTGCACTATTAAGAGTGTCTGTTTGTACACGTGTGTTTCTCTGGCGTAGGATCTTTTTAGAATGAAAAGGTGTACACGGATACCATGATGTGCAAAAACTGTAGTGTTACACTGATGATGATAATTCTATTGGGTAATCGACTTTAAGACATATCTGTTCCTATACTTTTGCACACCTGTTTGAAAATCGGATGGTCCGATACAAAACGTGCTACGTTCTATGCTGTTTAACACGTCTACATATAAATACCAGGAAATAAAAGCTGAAATTGTAAACTTTCTTGTCATTTTCATCTTTTGATCTCAAACCCAAATCTCTTCAGTCTACAGCAAAAATTAAATTGATCGGCCTTGGTGTTCCGTTAGTTTCGGTGGGGGACTTGATTAGCCCAGGAAGGCTTTTTTTTTTCCTCTTTAAAAACGTCAGATCAGATCGTTAGATATTAAATTGTTGTGTAGAACTCTCACTGGGAAATTTCTCTAACTGCTTGTATTTGCAGCTGATGTACTGTTGTAATTGTATTTCATGTTGTCCTAACGTTGTACAGTACACGCAATATATTATTGCTGCTTTTACCACAGTGCTGTTGAATTCTGTATTCTGATTGGTCAAAAGAGATTGATTCATTAATCTTCTATAACAGTGCCGCTCTGACAGTTGTGTCGGCTGTAATTAAATTCTTTCATTCTAAGGTTTCTATAGTAACAGCTCATTCAAAGTGACTTGTACACCAGACTCTACATATAATCGGGTTTAAAAAAAACCCCTGTGTGTTGATACTATATGTTAGCATGTTGATGTTTTATGTGCATTCGTTTAGCAGTTTATGGAAGGAGTCTCCAGTGTGAGCACAGTGTTGGTGAATTGCTGTGATTTAAGAGAAATTGTACACAACAGGATTTGCTGTCATTTGAACTATGAGTGGTAATGGCATCTCACCAATCTATCCTTGATTATTTTCCTGTAACGGCGCGTCCTGACGTGTTTTATTTTACATAAAAATTCTTGTCATCCTGACACGCTAGACAAGAGCTTTATTATAGTAATGGTACCGAGAGGGTTGTTTTGTTTTGCTGAGGTAGTGTTTACAGTCATCATGGCAGTAAGTGTACTGTGTTCTTCCTTCTGCTCTCAGGGCATCGTGAAGAGAGATGAGATCGTGTTTAGGGCAGCACGGAGGAGAGGGATCCCCATTCTCATGGTGACGTCGGGCGGCTACCAGAAGAAGACAGCGCGTATCATTGCTGACTCAATCCTGAACCTGCACAGACAGCATCTGATTGGTGGAGAGGCGTTGGAAGAGGCGGGGCAGTCGATGGTGCCAGTCATGATGAGCAAGTCCGTGTCAGCAGGGGCTGCTTTGAATGCCATCTGATGTTTATATCTAGCTCCGATTGGCCCGTTTGTTTAAAGTTAGCAGCACTGTCCTCATGTTTGTTTATTAACAGAACCATTTAATCCTGATAAGGTGTAGGGTTATCCAAGGAACTTTATTCTTCAGTTTTAGTGAGGGGAAAGTTTATATTTTTTAACTGCTTCAGCCTGTGGTACTTTAACAATGAATTAAACCTTTTAGATGAGATTTTCATTCTTTACATTGGTACTTTATGCGATGCTTATTTGCACAATTTTGTTTTAAATGATGTTAACAAAGGCTACAGCAATTCCAAGGGAGGAAGCAGTTTGTAAATTTACCGTACTATAATTTCTTCTGTAACAATACCAAAAATCATTTGGTGCAAAGTACTCCTGTTTAATATAAGAGCGTAGCCTGAATCTTTACCTGTATTGCTCATCATTTTATTCCTTTTCTAGACATTTCTATATGTCTAAACGCCAATACTCCATCCCCCAGGTCTAGCACAATCCAATAACATTTCCCTTAGAGAGTTAATCAGCAAGTTTATTGGCTTGGCTTTGTGGGACTGACCAACTGAATGTGCTATTCTGAAGAGGATTGCTTGCCTCTTACCCAGTTTGACTTTTTCAGCAGACTTCATTTAAAGGTGTTTTTCATCAACCGTAACCCTCTCCGTGCCCCCAGCAGGTCTTTGCAAGATCTTTTTCTTCAAGCTGACTCGGCATAACTTTTATATATCCAGCACTGAGAGGATATAAATTAGAAATATGTGCAGTCCTCCAAGGTGATGCTCAACCCACCTCAAAAAAGTGTAACTTTTCAAGGCCTCCCCTGACCAGAGGTGTCTTCGGAAAAAACCATGGCTATTTTGTTTTTGTCAAAACACTCAGAATGTTGATAAGCTAAGAACTAAATAATGAAGTGGAATTAACAAGAAAGAGGCCACTAGCAATGACTTATTCTTTTATACACACATAAATGTTTCATCGTGGTTAATGGCCGTTGAAAACAAGGACGACTTGTAAAGTTTAGCTGTACAGTATGCCGTCTGTTGTGTTTAACGCTTGGCTGCTGGATTGAGATCGGGAATAGCTAGTAATTAGGACAGTATGATGATAGCGTTCTCCATTATTCTGTGTTGAAAGGGATGTGTATGAGAGTCCAGGCACAGATCGCAATACTTTAGATTGCCGTGGCTAATTTTATAGATCCTTGAGGAACAGTGAGTGTAGGTGCATGCATTTGAAAGATTCAGTACTTTAAATGTGACTTTTTAGCAGGTATTTTGATATGATCATTCACAATGCACAGTGGTTTAGCGGTTAGCACGTTTGCCGAGCGCTTCCGGGATTGGGGGATCGACCCAAAACCCCCCCACGATCCAGAGCTTTCATGTTCTACCCGTGCTTCAGGGGTTTGTTCATGGTTCTCCGGTTTCCTCCCCCAGTCCAAAGATATTTTTTGTAGGCTGATTGGCATCTCTAAATCGTTCGTAGTGTGTGATTGGCCCCAGGATTCCCCATGCCTCGTACCCCGAGTCCCCTGGGATAGGCTCCCCGCGACCCTGTGAAGGATAAGTGCTAGAGAAGATGGATGGATGGATGGATGGATGATCATTCTCTTTGCTTTTTTATTGATTTTGATGTTGTGTACCTTATTAACATGTATATACTTTAAACTGATTCCTGAACTTATACCCCTCTCAGGGGAGCTTAATCTGATGTTTTCGGAGGTCATGTGCTCTTTTACTGTATTGTATATTCACGCACTACATGTTGTGGCAAATAACAAAAGTGCCATAATATTATATGCATTCTTGTTCTTTTTTTTTGTTCTTTCTATCTGGCATTCAGATTTAAACCACTTCTGTGTGAGAATGGAACAAATAAATCAAATCTAATTACATAATTATGGCTGTGCTTGTGTTAGCTGTTCACATGATTTATGTAGCTCTTTCCCTATTAGCATGCTACCTCCAAAAGTGCCTCTTTATTGTTTGAAAGCCTCTCCACTCCTGGAGAATGTGATTAATGATGATAGCACTTATTTTCTGAGCGTGGTGAGAAAATGAGTGACATTTATCATCATTTCTTTTTCTACAGATTTTGTGTCCTTGGTGCTGATTCTTGGTGAGATTTGGGTGCACATTCTGTCATTCTTCTGTCAGGTGTTCCACCTGGCAGCAAACATTAAACTACTGGACTGCTCTGAAGTAGCTTCATGGATGTGCAAACCGCTTACAAAATGGTTTAGATAAGCACACTTTTAGGTGATGTCATGGGTTATCTCAACAAAGGTATCGAAGAAATATCTGAGGCTCTTTACATAACACAAATTGCTCGTCCGAGTTATTCAATTCGATTCAATTCAGTTTTATTTGTGTAGCGCTTTAAACAACGGACATTGTGTCTCAAAGCAGCTTTACAGAAACATATAAACACAGGATAGAGATTTTAAGCGTGTGAATTTATCCCTATTGAGCGACGATGGTGAGGGAAAAACTCCCTGAGATGATATGAGGAAGAAACCTTGAGAGGAACCGGACTCAGACGGGAACCCGTCCTCATCTGGGGAACGACGGATAGTGTGAAAGTAAAAGAAAGTTCATTATGGTTTTATATGAAGTTTGTTTGTTGAACTAGTCCACTGTTCACTAAAGGAGACCTGAGTGTAAAACTGTATGCGGTAATCGCAGTCCCAAGGCCATCGCTGCAACCGTAGTCCCAGCGACCACAGCGAGAACGTCCATGTGGAATTGAGGTCCAGAACCATTTCCATGGTACTTCCAGCAGTACCGTCCTCAGCGATCTCCAGGCTGTAATCTCCAGTTGATGAGAGCTCCATCCAGACGTAGATCATCAGGATGGATCAGGCAGGTCCGGAGAGCAGCAAGGGTCAGGATCACTGGCATCTCCATAAAATCATGTGTGGCTCGACAGAAGGAGAGAGGGAGAGGGAGGTTTGATGTTTGATGTGACCATTAACTGAAACTCTTAAACTGTATTTGCATAAAGTTATATATTGTACTACTGCCACATAGCTGACCTGTTTACATGATTGGACAATTGCATGAATGAGCAGGTCTACAGGTATTCCCAATAAAGTGGTGAGTGAATATGTGCATTATTTTTTATTTTATTTTAATGGATCGATTCAAAATGGAGATTGAAGTACACCTACTTAAATTACATTGTACACACACGTTCTTTAGATGAGCAGAAATAAACCAAAGCATAGGCACGTGCATAGCAAAAAAGAAACCGTTTAATGTCCCTTCTGGCCAATCAATCACCCACAAATCATTGGTTTGAGTCTTGATATATCGGCTCTTTCTCAGGAACGTTTACTATACTAATTCCATTTACATGTATTCATTTAGCAGACAAAGCGACTTACACATGAGGAAATACAAGCAAAGCGATACATCGAGCAGAGAACAATACAAGTAGTGCTACCGTACTAGATTTTTAATTGAGTACTGGAGTAAGTGCAGATTTTTTTAACAGGGGAGGGAGGGGACAAGTTAGGGGTGAGTTAAGTGTTCATGGAAGAGGTGGGGTTTTAGCTGTTTTTTGAAGATCGTGATGGATGTCTGGATTGAGGTTGGAAGTTCATTCCAAAACTGAGGGACAAGTCAGTTTGAAGGTTCTGGAAAGGGACCTCATGCCTCACTGAGTAGGCACTACCAGGCGTCTGTTGTTAGTCAGTCTTTAAATTCTCAGGTTCCTTAGAATTTAAGATAGAACTGCAATTATCCTGTTTGGAATCATCATGATGAGTAAATCTGTCAAAAAGGCTTGCACTTTAGGCATTGATGCGTATGCCGTGCTTGGAACAATTCTCACCTGAGGGCATACCAGTGTAAATGCTCGTGTGCTAAGGACTTTAGGTGTTCGGGATCATTTCTGGAACCGCTACGTTGTAGTCGTTGACCTACTGTACCCACTGCTCTGAGGGGCCAAAACAAAACGCATGCATGACTGGGATTGCCATATATTTCCATTCATCTGTGACAGTAATATCTCTAATGAGCAAGCCAGAGGCAACAGTGGTAAGGGAGAAACTCATTGATGACATGAGGAAGAAACCTGAGGGGAAACCGGACTCAAAGGGGAACCCAGCTTCTTCTGGGTAATACTGGATAATGGATTTTATAATCCACAATGGTGCAGCGGACACGCTATCAAGGAAGCAGATATGCCCAGGAGACTGTCGCTTGTACCCAGAGATCATTACACTTCTACAGCTGTAGACTGTAAATTCAAACCGTACTTGAGTGTGTGGAGATTTTAGCTTTAAATCTATAGTATCCAAGTGAAGTTCTCCGTTGAAGAATGGATGAGACTTGGACTGCAATCATTAAACTCTCTAAGTGAAACCATCCACAGCAATTTTTTTTTTAGATATCCATGTGGGGCCATCCTAGCTCAGCGGCTTGAGTGATTCTCAGGTGAAGGAAGCTCCAAGCAGAAGTAGAGCATCAGGATGGGCCAGGTAGGTCCAGAAGGCAAAATGAGTCTATTGCTGTGGATCACTTGCTGAATTCTGTGTCGAGTGGGCTGTATGTGGAAACGCATACAGCACCTTCAAGTCCAGTTGTAGGCTTAGGGGGCTGCTTAGCTTCGCTGCGTAGAATTACTCCTGAGACTGAGCAAAAATGTGTTTCAGCAAAGCGGGCCACTTGTGCCTGGCCAAATTTTCCCACATCTGCTGCATCACCTCTGGGTATGTGGCACTCTCCCAGGCATTTGTGCTTCCTTGACAACGTGTCCACTGCAGCATTGTGCTGAGAGTGTGCAATTGTCTACAGTAATCATACGCTAAGCATGCAATACAGCTTCTCTAACCTTTATCATCCTGAATACAAAAAACGTATTATGCAATTTGCATAATGCAAATAATTAGGATTATGTTTGACACTGCCTATTGAGTAAAGTATAAGAACTGCTCAGAAGTTAATAATGAGTATTGTGTTGCTTTTTTCTAACCCCGATTTGTTTAATACACTTCCTTAATAAAGGCTGTTTTGAGAATATATGAGAATCCATTTGTAGGAAATTACAGACAGTGGGGATGTTTGATCTGTGAGTATTCAAATCCTTCTTCGAGTGCCAGTGAACGTTAATTCCAAGGATTCACCACTTCAATCTTGCCATTGAGAGTTTCGTAATTGAATCTACTATCGGCCACTTTTTCCAATAGTGCGATTAAAAGAACGGATTGTGTGTGGAGCGAAAATAACGATAAAAAAAACAAATCATCTCACAGGCAGGAAAGTCATCACTTGCACTCTTCTGTCTGCAATACACAGCTCTTTATTATTTATGCCTGTCAGTCCAAGTTATCCTAAAAGCTAGTTTTTTTCAGTACCGGCTGACTTCAGTTCGTCACTGGGTCCCATGAGATTTGTTTTTCCTGTTGGACTTCAAATTATGCCACAGGCAGATTTTACAGACTGTTTATGCTTTCATCCATCCATCCATCCATCCATCCGGTCGTCACGGCATTCACTGCTTCCCATTTTCCACGTAGCCTGAGCTGACCTAATTAATAAGCCTCCCTCTCTTCATAAGCGTGCAAACTGCCTCTGAGATCATGTGCTGGTATAGTGTCGACCACCTTCAGGAGTTCAAAGAGCTGTAATGGCAACGTAATATATATGGAAATGATATTAGTTCAGGCTAAGCCAGTGAGCACTCTGTGGCTTCTTATAATAGTTTCAGTGCATTTTTTTTGCGAGGCAGCAGGTGCATAATTTATTGTTTAGATTCAGTCTCTTGTTACAGGTAAACACAGTCTTGGAGTAATATTGTTGAATCTGAATGAGTTACTGATTGCGCTCATCCATTCTGAAATGGGGCCTTTCATTAAAGTGCTATTGCTCATGTTCAAAGGCATTTCTCAAGCCTTTTTATTATACAGAGCTTCTTCTTCTTTTCTTTTTTTTTTTTTTTTATCAGTTACAAGTTTTACCAGCTAGACTCTAAATGCCACACTCATTACTAATGGAGATTCTAATGGAACTTAGATACAGTTATCATCATAAGACTCTTTCAGCTATTGAGGAAAACTCTGGTACTATTCATCAGTGCTTCAATTCTTCCGTTTTTTTTTTTAATACCGCAGCAGATTTTCTACCAAATCTAAAATTCGGACATTTCAATCTAAAGCTTTGACCTTGTTCAAGCAATGTAAACAGCTGTGTAATGGATACGAACAGCTGGGCTATAGCCAGATGCATCAGTTCTCTAAAGACGACCCACAATCAATGGCACCTTTGCTTCATGGGAGTCCAACCACAGGGGCTGTTATTAAAATCCTGTCCAAGTGAATTTACTGCAAGCAGCCAACAGCTCAGACAGTGACACATAACTGGCACAGGCAGCACTCTCCTCCACTTGTGATCTCCAGAGAAGAATAAGAAGACAACTGGTTTACTGTACTAAGGTGAAGGCTTTGTTTTGTTGTTACTCTCAAAACGGCTCCGATTTTCCCCACACCTTTTGACTATACCTAGAGTTAACCTGCTTTGAATGATATTCGTGAACAGATTGCTGAAAAAGTCAACAAAGAAAAACAGCGTCGCTAGGAAACATCAAAGAAACAAAGATTTGTAAAAACCATGCTGTTTATGGGAGAAAAAAGGAATACAGCAATAGGCATCTTTTTGAAGGACAGGGTGATTATTTTCCAGTAGCAGCACATCTTGAAGAGGTTTATAACTCTTGTACCACGGCAATTGTCCAAAAGTTATCGACTTATTTATTTGTTTGTTCATTCATTCATGCATTCAGTAAACAATGACATATCGTGCATTTGATCCATTTACAGGTATGGTTCATATTCATGCAAAGCATTTTAGCTTAACTTTACTAACTGTTATCACTTATGTTATAGCAGCTTAATAAAGCAATTCCCTCACCAGTCTTTTCCCCTCTCTCTTCATGTTAATAAGCAAAAAATAAATATATAAAAATAAACTCATCCATCCTGAAGACTCTCTCATGTTGGAAAGCTTAACGTTACGATACTGCTCCTTCCAGAAATGCGAAATCAATGTCTCCTCACATAAACATCACTATCTCAACTATTGCACACTTTTAAAAAAAAATCTGGTTACGTGGTAAGCACGTGCGCCTCACACCTCCAGGGTCGGGGGTTCGATTCCTACCGCTGCCCTGTGTGTGTGGAGTTTGCATGATCTCCCCGAGCTGCGGGGGTTTCCTCCGGGTACTCCGGTTTCCTCCCCCAGTCCAACGACATGCATGGTAGGCTGATCGGCGTGTCTAAAGTGTCCATAGTGTATGAATGTGTATGTGATTGTGCCCTGTGATGGATTGGCATCCTGTTCAGGGTGTACCCCACCGTGTGCCCGGTGCTCCCTGGGATAGACTCCAGGTTTCCCCGTGACCCTGAAAAGGATAAAGCGGTCTAGAAGATGGATGGATGGAAGGTTATGTGATGCATTCTTCATGCAAGTCCTTCTGGACGTTGTTACTGTTGAAACAATAACATGTTGATCACATTCATTATCTTATTAACTCACTTTTATTACATGCAAATGATAAACACATTCACTGTTGTTTGGAATTTTGTTTCTCTCTCTTAATGTAGAGTTTGTACCCCCATGTTCTTATCCCGAGCTTTAATAAAGTAGTCTAAACTAAAATCCCTCGTCTCTTTTCAGGTTAATCGAAAGGTGTGAATTGATATCTTCACTGTTGTGCCCCATGCTTGCGTTGAGCAGTTTTCCCAATTTAGCGGGAGTAAACATTGCTAGATGGGGTTGCTTTTTGTTATGTACAGACCCCCTGTGGTGGCGCTCAACATGAGTAGTGTGGATCCACGAGCACTGTTTTGCTTCAGGAGTCATGTTTTCTGTGGAAAAAAGGGACATGGGAACACTGAGAAACATTTGGCTTGGTGCCTCTGCTTTGCCCAAAGAGCGCTCGTAGTCAGGGGTTGGGGTTTGGTTGTGGGGGGAGGGGTTGTATGTATACACATACATTTTTTTTTTTAATGCACATCATAAAACCTGCAAAGAAATCAACACCTACTATAAAACAATAAGTGTTGTGTACATATCAATGGTGGTATCCTTATGTATGTAAGATGGGGAATATGGGCATTGTCTGTCTTGCAACTGGTATTTATATTGAAACTACTGAAGTGTGTGCCCTCTTATCCCACTTTGCCCAAATTTTACATTATTGATGAGACTGGCTCAGTGTGAAAGAGACTGAAGCAGAGAGACACTTCTTTAAGCCTTGGCTTTAAATCCAGTCACAGTATAAGCTGTGCCTTTACACTCAAAAGATTGGGCACACCTTTGCCTTGCTGCTCAAGTATCATTATCAATATTTGCCATTTTGTATCTGACTAATCTGTGCTTCCGAACTGAAATGAAAGCTTTTGCAAAAATCTATGTTGATTTAGGTTTAGGATTTTCTATCATTAAAAAAGAGGATAAACTCTTAGTAGATTTTGGATGTAAATGACAGTGTATATTGAATAAAGTTCTTGTTTCTTTATTATAGCCAGTTATCATAGATGGCGATGCATTATTCATAAGAGCTGCAATATGTGCAGTGGACCAGCAGGTGGCTGCAGAAGGATCTCTGGACTGGTCTATGAAACACATCCTGTTAAGACAGCAAAGTCCATATGTGAATTGTATCTCTGTTAGAAAGCTGGCTAACATAATGAATTGGCATGATACAATCACTAACAAAGTATTTATTATATACGACTTGTACCATAGCAACAATTACGTGTCTGTTCGCTGACACTGCTTTTGAACCGTCACTGATTGCACTAATTCTATATTGATGCACAAATAGGAACACAAATACAAACATATTTATGGAGATAATACTTCCTCCCTGTGTGTGTGGGTTAGGACTGTAACAATGTGAAGGCGAGTATCGATGAAGGGCATTTCATGGCAATGTATGGGAAGTATTTGTGGCTGATTCCAAGACCCATGCGATCATGGAAAATGATACACAGAGTAATAAAGGTATTGTATACATGGAAAATACAGCAGCAGGAAAGCATACAGCTGAGCGGATGGCCACTGAGTGGATGACTGCAATTTCATCATCACAAGCCTATCATAGCCTGGCTGCTTGCCCGATCTCTGGACCAAACCCAAATAATCAATCTTACAACTGACCAGTCAAGCTAAACTCAGAAAAAAGACTTCTCCCATTCTCCAGACGAAGATCCCCTGGCCTTCAGAAAGACCTGTGTGGCCCCAAATACTCCAGGAACCTTAATATAATAGCAGCGTTTTATTTTTATCAGCTACCTGTGTAAGATGTATGAAGAACTTCAGTCAAAATTTGAATTTTTTTACTGTACAAAATTGTCATCCTCTTTTGGACCTGTCCAACTTTTGCTGTACTTGCCCTGCCAACAATTGTTTAATGTCACCGTGATTGACAGAGGAGAGCGAGTATCCCTCCCACCCAGAGTACAGCCAGTTTTGCCCTCTTGACCCCCAGGCACAGATGGCTGTGGTATTTTCAGGATGCAAACTTACGATCTCCAGACAATAGGGTGAATGCTGTACTGTTTTACTGGAGCCTGGTCTACTTTTGATAGTGGGGATGTTTTATGACAGGCCTCTTCTCACCCTGGTTACCCCTGGGGTTTCATGCACTGAGGTTTTGAGAAAAAAAAAAAAATGTACTTCTTTCTTAATCCGGGGGGTTAAAAAAATAGTTTGAATGAATGCAGGAGTGGATTGTGTGCCAGCTTGAACATGCAAAATTAAGGAATGGTGGAAAAGACCTGGATCCTTAAGCACTGTGCAAAGGTCAAATAACTGACCCATTAAAATAAGTACCTCAGGGAATGGCCAGCTGCAGATGCCTATATCAACACAAGGGGCATTGTTGGAGAATATGCCAAAATGGGCTGTGATAGTTTATTTATCCCACGCCAGACCAAATTCAGCTTTCCAGAAACCACTGTGAGAGAGTTGAAGAGCCTCGCCCAGCCAGAGGAAGTTAAGCTTGTCGTCTGAGAATTTTTTCAGTATAGTACGTACAAAGTTTCCAAAGCGGCAAAAGAAAATTGTATTGTTTCATTTGGGTAAGACTCGAAGTTTAAGCTTGACAAGGGAGCATTGTTGTCTCCTTCAATGGTGGCTTAATTGCACCATTTACAGAAAGCAAAGTAGGATTTGAAATACCTTCTAAAGCGTAAACCACTATGGGGTTGACAGATTTACTAAAGAATACACTGGCATTTCTCATGAGAAAGCAGCGCTCCAGTACTTCCTTAATTCATTGGCCCACCTAAGGTTTTTGCCACAATCTTCTTATCGTCTGGAGTTCTGCTATTATTATACACTCACACTAAAGTTCTGTTGAACTTTGCCTCTACTACATACTGATGTATTTAAGTCCTTATTCAGAACAGTATGTTCTGGCAGTATGAAAATGTTTAAGTTAAAGAAATACAAATATATAGAGGTGACAAATGCATCCAGATGCCTCTCTCATTGACTACATTGGGGCAAAACCCTGTGGTGAGTACTGGCTAGAGCTCAGGCACCAAACCTGTCTGGAGTTCTCCATATCTGTGGAAGTATTCTTGGCAATACAAGAATCAAAATCTCCACCTAGACGAACTAAAGGTATGTGAAGTGTTATAAATGGAGCAGAGCGGGCCTGTGTGTATGAGATAGAACAGTTTAAGATTAAGTGATTACAAAAATCCAAGTAGGTGCCAAGCATCTGTGACCAATCGGCACACACACATCTTTAAAGGCTTTGTGTGAGGCCCAAGATTCTGAAATTTGTGCAAGATGTCAAACAAGTTTTTCATTAGACTTTTATGTTCTGTCCAATGAGTTTTCTCAAAGATTACTTTTATGAGTCATAAGAAATCAGAAGCACATAAAATATTCTGTCTCCAGGAGGCAGAAACAACAACAATAATAATAATAATAATAATAATAATAATAATAATAATAATAATATAGATGCAAGCAGCAGTGGCGGATTCCTCCTCAATATTGCGGACCATTTGAAAATTGACATGGTAGAGAAATATATCCCATAGATGCAACATTTCAATGCATTTAGATCAATGCCCGACTTTAAGTTAATTTTTTTTTTTGTAGTTTTCCACAAATGATCTTTGTAGAGAAAAATCAGGAGTCAGTGAGAATGTTGGAGAATTACTTTGTGCTGATACAATGCTACGTTAACATTATTTTTAATTTTATTCCTGCTGCTATAACATTAATCTGAATGAATTCTACTTTGGCTCGATCCAAGACAAACACCGCCATCTAGCAGACGATAAAGATATTGTTAAACATAATATAACAGATGTTATCAAAGATAATATTCCTTTTAATGTCATTGTTTTTGGAGATATGTGATTGCTATCGCACATGGTAATATGTGTCGTCTTTCTGTGTGGCACAGATCCAGTCCATAGGTTAATGTTCCATGGATTTATGGGTACAAGAAATATGTGCAACAGTTGTCAATTCACCAAGATGTAAATAGATCAGTCAATTTTTATTTGATTCCTTATTGCTTATCACCCTACAGAAGGACATGTATCCCACACATATCTACCACAATTCAAGTCAATCTGACCTACGGTTCATGAGAAGATTTTTTTTGTAGTTTTGGACAAATTTTCAATGTAGTGAAAAATCTATCACGGAGGACTTTGTGGGTCACAATGGCTTTTTTGTTGCCCATGAGAAATAAGGCATGTATACCAATTTTCAGACATTTTGGACTTATGGGGCAGAGGGAAAATCACTTAAATTTTGGGCGTGGCCTGTGGCACCACCTCTGGGCTCATGTGGGCCATTTGTGGTGTGGTAGTTACTCATGGGCTGTAGTATCAATGTGCCGAGTTCCAAAACGTTTTACCGTTCAGATCTTGAACTTTAGGGAGAGCCATCCATCCATCCATCCTCTACCACTTACTCCTTTTCAGGGTCACGGGGAACCTGGAGCCTATCCCAGGGAGCATGGGGCACAAGGCAGTGTACACCCTGGAGGTACACACTGGGGAGTACCCGGAGGAAACCCCCGCAGCACGGGGAGAACATGCAAACTCCACACACACAGGGCCACGGCGGGAATCTAACCCCTGACCCTGGAGGTGTGAGGCGCACGTGCTAACCACTAAGCCGCCGTGTGTGCATGTAGTGTCAGCTGAGTGCAGATTAAGCAGTTTTACAATTATATCTACATGCACAACAGATTTTTGCAACACACTGTATACCATTTTCTTAGTAAATATGTAGATGTTAAATGTACTTGGCAGTTAGTAAAGTGAACAGTAATACACTTGATGTGGAGCATGATAATTACCTGTCATATAAAGATATCAGAATGTTTCAACACTTTATTGGAATTACAAAATATCTAATGTGGAGTTATGTGGAATGTATCTGGAGTGCATGGTGTAGTAATCTGGCATGATGTGTGTGGGAAATTTTCACACATAATCAGAGCAATCTTAATGTCCTCATGTGCTGATTGAGAGAAATGGTTCCAGACACACTATCAAGCTTTGTAAATGGCTAATAATATAAGCAATGGCTGGTGACCACCAACAATAATTATCCACACTGGCTCCAAGCAACACACCATACATGTCATTAGCTATAAAGATATAAGAGAAGCCCTTTATAGACAAATCATATAATTATCTCATAGGCTCTTATTCATCAAACTTGCATACAATCAAAACTGTTAGTAATTAACATACGCAAATTACACCAACAGTTTTCTTATTCATCAAATACAGTTGCAATCAAAATTATTCAGCCCCCATTGCAAATCAAGTTTATTGTCAAAATGTACAGACTTTCAGCTGCAATGAACAAATCAAACAAAAGCAATTGAAATAGTTCGACACAACGAATTCTTCAAGTGGTTTCCCTAAATTCAACTGAAGATGCAACTTATAATGATTTCTCCAGTCTCAACATTATTCAACCCTCAGAATAGAATCCCTCACAACAGCACAAATATGTAAAACAGGTGTTGTCTCAAGCACACCTTATGCAACTAATCAAAGGCTTCATTAGTTGCACCAGGTGTGCTTGAGCTGGAACACATGACGGGGCAGAAAAAGGAAGCTATCAATGGCTGCAACCATATTTCTGAGAAGGCAGGTTATGACTGCAAAAGACCTGCAGCAAGACTTGGTGGCAACAGGCACTGAGGTTTCAGTGAGCACAGTAAGGCACGTACAAACTCAGCAGCTTTCCATGCCAGAACTCCAAGACGTTCACCCCTACTGACCAAAAAGTACAAGAAAAGTCACTCAAAATCATATAAATAAACCCCAAAACTTTTGGGATTCTGTTCTGTGGAGCGATGAAGCAAAACTGGAAGAAAGAACACTGTCCACAGTCGAGCACGGTGGAGGCTCGGTGATGCTCTGGGGCTGCTTTGCATCCTCTGGCACTGGAAACCTGCAGCGTGTGGAAGGCGAGATGGGTTCATTGACGTATCAGGAAATCCTAGGAGAAAACGTCAAGCCGTCTGTGAGGAAGCTGAAGCTTGGGCTTCATCGGACCTTCCAACAGGACAACCATACCTCAAATTCCCCCATTCTTCCAACCTTCCAACAGGACAATGATCCCAAGCATACCTCAAATTCCCCCATTCTTGATTGCAGAAGTCCTGCAAGATTCTACAGGGCCATCACAGTCACCTGACTTGAACCCCATAGAAAATCTCTGGTGGGATTTGAAGAAGGCGGTTGCAGCACGCAAACCCAAGAATATTACTGAACTGGAGGCCATTGCTCATGAGGAACGGGGTAAGATTCCTCAGGAATGCTTCCAGAAGCTGGTGTCTGGCTGTGCATCTCATTTGCAGCAGGTCAGAACAGCAAAGGGTGCTCTACTAAGTATTAAAGATGCTCACCATGAAGGGGTTGAATAATGTTGAGACTGGAGAAATCATTATAAGTTGCATTTTCAGTTGAATTTGGGGAAACCACTTGAAGCATTCATTGTGTCGAACTTTTTCAATTGCTTTTGTTTGATTTGTTCATCACAAACAGCTGAAAGTCTGTACATTTTGACAATAAACCTGATTTTCAATGCAAGTTGAATCATTTTGATTGCAACTGTATATCTTTGCCATATTTGTATGAGCAAATTTGCAACCTGAGAAATGTTCAGTTTAAATGCTCAGTTAAGTATAGTATGTAGAGTCGTAGCGATAAAACATTTATAACCATAAAACATTAGAACGTATAATAACATAAAATAGCAAATAACATTTACGATCAAAATTATGAGCTTATGGGAACTCAAGTTTCCTTTCCAGAACCTTCACACTAACTGTTCCTCAATGGTGGAATGAACATCCAATCTCAATCTGGACCACAGAATCTGTCACTATCTTCAAGAAACAGCTAGAGACCCTCCTCTTCCGTGAACACCTAACCAACCCATAAAAAAAAAATAATACATTTAAAAAAAAATTACTCTGGCTCTGACTCAATTCTAAATCTCGTACGGTAGCACTACTTGTATTGTTCTCTGCTTGATATGTCGCTTTGCTTGTATTTCCTCATTTGTAAGTCGCTTTGGATAAAAGCGTCCGCTAAACGAATAAATGTGAATGTAAATATGTTTTCCGAGAGAGATATTTAAAAAGCTGCTGTACCATTCATAATGTAGTGGCGCATACATGATGGTGTTTGAGGAATTTTGTAGTGTGATCACACCATGTGCGGTGTGATCGCACCATGCTCCAGCAACTTTTCATCAAAAGATGTTTTGCTTTTTCACTTAAACACAATGCGGCGAGCGTAATGGAGCAGGGCATTCGTCTCCTACTGCTCCTTCTGACACACTTGCAAAGACTTCCCATAATAATAAGAATGAAGTGGATTACCTCATCACAGATGTGGATACCCCTGTAATTTCCTAGCTACAGAGCATCATGAAGCCATCAAGTCACAGGAAATGCTGCAAAACAGCCAGTGTAAAATCACAAAATCATTCTCTGGCCTGGTTTTATTACCATCTTCTCTTCTTTGAAAAAAAAAAAAAAAAAGGAGCACAGAATTTGGCTGAGGGCATCGATAGATCCTTAAATTCCAATGTAACATTACATAGCCTTTCTTACTAGCTATCATGACACACGATGCAAATTTAACACAATTTCATTCTGTTTAAATGTAGATAGGCAATCTTGTATTATTATTATTATTATTATTATTGTTCTTCTTCTTCTTATTATAAATCCATCCATTTTCTGTCCGGCTTAAAAAATTTAAAAAAAAATTAAAAGTCTACCTTGAGTTTACCTTTAATTGACTTTGTTTGAGTACTGTTTTTTCCAGTAGAATATTCAATGTTGGTACATTTATTTTACATTAAATAATTAAATTTGGTAAATTGTCTGCATTATGCTTTTATCCAAAGGGCTTTCACACACACACACACACCAATGGTAGCAGAGCTGCCATGCAAGGCGCTAACTTACCATCGAGATCAACTCGGGGTTCAGTGTCTTACCCAAGGACACTTCGGTATGTGGAGTCACGTGGGCCGGGAATCGAACCGCCGACCCTACAATTAGTGGACGACCCGCTCTACCACCTGAGCCTCAGCCGCAATTTCATGACCCGATCATTTTTAAGCACATTCGATTCGACACTTGGTATCAAAAGTTTAGTCAGCAGCACCACCTGAGACAGTGGAGATATATGAGCATATACGAGCATCAATGTATCGGCTATCTTCCGTTTAAATTCTTCAAATAAAATACTAGAACATTTGCGGTGATTTCCATGAACATCGCAGTAATGAGGCTTCTCCTTGAGAACGAGTAGTAGAAGAGGCATGACACACGCCTGTGCATTACAATGCCTCTCATAATTTGATCTAGTACAGGAGAACCTGCTGACCATTGGGTTTGACTTTTACTGACATTTTCATATATAACTCTGGAAAGTTCACTCAATGTCAGTGTGGCATCCGTTCATTGAATCTGCAGCATGGATCATCCCTTGTCTCCTGCTAAGCTTTTTTTCCCCTGTGTTGTTAAGTTCTTGGAAAAATCTGACATTTAAAGGTCTTAAGGAATTCAGAAGTAACATTTACAATGCACCCGCAACTTATATTAGTGAGACAATTACTTGGATTGCACTCACCTCTTTGTGGAGGATTCTCTTTCCACAAAGATCCAGTATTAAAGCAAAGAACGCTACTGTAATAAACAGCTGTTGTGATAGGTATTGACTGCAGGCAGAGCAGAGATTAAGCTAAAGGTTATGATTCCCAGTTAACAGTACACTGAATTAAGACAGACGGTTTGCTGTACCGGAAAGCATACGAATGGAGTTATCTTGCTTTGCAGTGGTTTGCCTCATCTTTCATTAGACAGCACAAACCATATTTAATAACAGACTGGGAGCATGAGGGAATTTGTGGTAGGAATGTGGCTATAATGGTTTGCCTGTACATGAATAAGTAGTACTTAAGAATGCCAACATGTAAAAGAGGCCCGTCACTGTGTTTTATACAATAAGAATATTCACACTACATGTCACCTGCTTTGGTCAATGACATACTTGTTAACACAGATTAATATTAAGCAACTGATCACTGAGATAAGATCTAAGTGAGGAGATATGCTAGGCCATGGGAAGCCTTCCTGAGTTCTTTTGGCGGTACGTTTGAGATTATGTTGACAAATCCATGTTCTCCTCAGATTCAGTTTCTTGACCAGTGAGATTAAATTCTCCTCTAATGGGTCCTGGTACATCGCTCCATTTAGGTTTCCTTCAATGATGTGTGAAAGGAATTGAATTTTCTTTTGGTTGAAAGCAAGACCCCTTTGAGCGATGAGAAGTGCTGCAAACAAAGATAACCGGACAATTTGAAGTTGGCTTTAATGCAAAGCAATCGACTTCAGTGCAATAATTAGATGAGTCAGAGCAGAATCAAACGATCCTCAGCTGCAGTCTAATGATACATCTCTAAAGCATGAAGATATAAACCTGCCAGGACACATATTTTAATAAGTGTGTCATTTTCCAGAAGATCTTGTACATCCAGCAGGTGATCGCATGACATACACACATGTAGGATATTCACACGTGACTTTCTCAGACCTTTCACAGCCCAGCACCTCGCGTTTTGGTGTTTGAAATAGCACAAGAACAGAACAAGATAAAGAAGTATTCGATAACCAGTTGATTAAGGAATATGGACTTCACAGACAGTCAGATAGATGAAGAGCAGCTTGGTAAGGCGATTTTACTGCCAACAGCTAGCTCGATTCATCCACAGGGTACCGATACTTTGGATTGTGCATTTTTAGGTGTAATGCCTCATTACCATTTGCGGACGTATAGCGCCGTATCATGTTGCTCCTGCTTCTGTACTACACTGTGAGTTTGGTGTTCTTGGAATCAAACCTGTCGTTCTCCAAACACGCCAAGCTGAAGTTTTGCCAGAGTTCCATTTTTGTTTAACAGAGTTTACTGATCCAAAAGAGCTCTGATTTAGACATTCATTTCTGTGCTGCTTGCTTAGGGGAGGATTGTTTGGTGGAATGAAGGAATGGAGATAATTGTGGTGCAGTTCACTGGTTATTATTCTCTGTGTAAGTGTTCTTATTGCAGCTTGGTTGACTCTTTTTGGATGACTGCTGTTTTCTCTCTTCCCTTCCTTATTAACAGTTCGAGAGGGTGTTGTGAAAGCTTGTCTTGACGATTTCCACCTGCATATTATCAAACCCATTGTACCGACAGGGATGTTTAAGGTCTTCGCGATAAACTTCTGACATTTTTACCATTCGTGTGTTGTTTAATAATTTTGTCCCCTGAGAACTTTAGAAAAGTCCTGCACCTTCACTGTGATTGCTACTTGCTCACTGATCGCTCACTGACTCCTGGAAGTCAGGAGCTGACAACAAATCCCATCCTTCTTTGTGCAATCTCAACACAAAGCCCCCCAGTAGTGTAGACGTGACTTTCATCTGGCCTCTGATCACTTTCAGTATGTACTAGCAAGCCTACAGTGTTGCTTCTTCAATGGAAACCCAATGTGTGGGTATATATTAAAGAAAAATGCAGATATTTCAGCTCCATGTGCAATGCCATCAGCCATGAACACGATACATTCCATCAAGCATCCTTACAAAAAGCCAGTAAGAAGAGTTGCGTGATTTCTCTCTCTCTCTCTCTCTCTCTCTCTCTCTCTCTCTCTCACACACACACACACACACACTGTACATACACTATTCTAGTCCAAAGCACCATGCCGAGAGCCTGCAAGTAAGGAATGAATATTTCATGAAATCAAAAGCTGATTAAGTAAACAGACCATGACATCTTTAGTTGAGAATTCATTCTTTCGCCTAAAGTGTTTCACCATATCACCATTATTCAAAATACCAATAGAGAGTGCTTCCAAAACAGCCTTCATCCCATTCCTCCTTAAGCTCCAGGACATCATCACCCACCTCATGTTAGAGAGAAAATTTGTAGTAATCAATGTACATTTAGGGCTTCTTCTGGGGACTTTGTAGCTGACCCCCCCCCCCCCCTTCACCAAAAAAAAAAAAAAATGCAAGTGAAGGTGAAATTGGAGTCTGCACTGATTTGATTTGAAGGATAAGGGATAATTAGAAGAAAATCTAAAAATCCGTCATGCATCCTTCAAAATCCCCCGACTGTTCACCGTCTCTGATCATATCGGTAGTTCTAGATCAATTTAACTGCTTTTTCTGTCTGCTCTGTAATAACCTGTGATCAGTCTTCCTGCACGACAAGTCTGTCTTCATGTAATTATTTTCAGGGAAATCACATAAATCAACGGTTACTGTAATGATCTGTTTAATGTACCATTTTTATCTTGTAACCTATGCGCTAAAGC